>NC_057795.1:122478245-122778245 GCF_018294505.1 Triticum aestivum | reverse complement strand
AACATGGCAGGAACATAATTATGAAGGCATGTAGATGAGCTTGTGCAACTCACTACAGAGAAATAAATGGCATGGCAAGGCACCCAACAGTAAGAAGGCATGTTTGTGAAGCTGAGCATGGCAAGAGCAAGGTCATAGGGTGCATGGATCACTAGCAAAACACATGGGAACAAGTGAACTTAATGTAAACAGGCTGACAACAACAATTTCAAGCAACTTTGGAGCAAGATATGAACAAACTACAACAATCTATAAATGTAATCAGGGGCATGGATGGATAGAGGATGACATGTAGATCAAAACATGTTTATAGAACATCTCCAGATTATGCATAGAATGATTAGTAGCAACATGTTTATATAGCATCACGAAATAACAGATTCAGCCTAGCAAAACAGCAACAGCGGGAACACTACTTAGCAAGCTCGATACACTCACCACAAGTCATTGCATGACAAGATAAGCATAGCATTATCAAGAAGGCATGTTTGTGAAACAAACCAAGTCAAGAACAAGTCCATAGCATGCAAGGATCAACTATAGCAAGCTTGGCCAAATTGAATAACATGTAAACTATCTGCCAGGAAACATTTTGAAGCAAAAGTAGAGCACGAAAAGAACATGCTCGACTACTCCATAATTGCAACAAAGGGCATGAATGGATAGACAATAACCTATTGTTCAAAACACCCTTACTGAAGTATCTCAAAATATGCATGGATCTCTCTGTAGCATCAACTTTACATGGCATCAAAATTACAGCAGAACAGGAACTAAAATCAGCATTAACACGAAGCCTAGTTTGCATGCTTGTGCTAGTCACCACATTGATCACAAAAATACATGGTAAGCACCTCGGTAAAGAAGACATAGCCTAGTTAAAAACACACGAAGATGTCAACCTTATAGGATGCACACATCAATCATGGCAAAAATGACAAAAGAGCTCGTTCTGATAACAGACAGCAGAAAACATTATAAAGCACTTTTACGACGATGATTCAGGCATCAAGATGACCTCAAATGAATATGATGCAATGGAATGAAATGATGTACGCATCGAGGCGAATAATTTGACATATTACACGCACGAAACGGAGTTATGGACGCAGAGTTACGATGGCATGAACATGGCATGAAAATTACTGCAGATTCCGGGACTTAGAAGAAAATGGACCTCGGGGAAAAATCAACCGCGGCGGATCTCGCCGGAGTCTCGCCGGAGTTGGGGCTAGGGTGGCCGGAGGACGAGGGAGAGGCTGGGAGGAGGCCGGGGATGGACGGATCCGGGGTCTCCTTCCCCGAATCCGGCCGGATCTGGGCCGGGGAGACACCGGGCGGCGGGGCGGAGGCCGCGGCGGCGCACCGGCGCGGCGGCGAGCTCGGGCAGTGCCGGCGGCCGGGCGAAGGGGCAGGGCGGCACGGGAGGCTGGGCGGCCTCGCGGGGCCGACGCGGGGCGCGGGGTGAAGGCGAGCGCCAGCCGGCGAGGGGCGGCGCAGGGCCGGCCGGGGACGGGCGGCGCTGGCGGCGGAGGCCCGAGCGGCGGCGGTGGAGCGCTCGGTGGCGGAGCAGGCGCGGGCGCGGGAGGCGGAGCGCGCGGGCCCGGGCGGCGGGGCACGCGGGCCGGGAGGGCCCCGCGCGGGCCCTGGCGTGCCGGCGGCGACGGGCGGGGGCGGCGCCAATGTGGCGGCTGGCGATTCGCCCGGGAACGGCGGCTGGACGTGTCCGGTCCGGTCCGGACATGTCCAGCGCGGCGCGGAGGGAAAATTAGGGTTTCGGGGGAAAATAGATCCGAAAATGGAGAGGGGGAGACATTTATATAGGTAGAGGGAGCTAGGAGAGTCCAAATGAGGAGCGGTTTTCGGCCACATGAGCGTGATCGAATGACCGAGAGCATAAAGGGGAGTTAGATGGGTTTTGGGCGAGTTTGGAAGGGGTGTTGGGCTGCAAAGAGAGAGGGGCTTTACGGTTACCCGGTTAACCGTTGGAGTACCAAACGACCTCCAAATGACACGAAACTTGACAGGCGGTCTACCGGTGCTATACCAAGGCCACTTGACAAGATTCGGTCCATTCTGAGAAAGTTTAACACCCTCTCACAATGAGAGACGAAAGGGGAACACCAGAGGACATAGGAGCGCCGGATTGCAAAACGGACAACAGGGAAAATGCTCGGATGCATGAGACGAACACGTATGCAATGCAATGCACATGATGACATGATAAAATGCAACACACAAGCACATGACATGGCAAAGACGGCGAATAACTGGCAGACACCGGGCGCATTGGATCCGGGGCGTTACACCCCCTCTCTTCTTTAATTCTTTGCCACATCAGCATGTTTGCTATTCTCGTGTGCATGATACCACCTAAGATACCACAATTATGGCCCGCCTTAATCATCGCATGCAATAATTTAGTGCACCTTGAAATATGGACATGTGTGGGGCGTGTATGTTTTTAATGACTTGAAACTATACCTAGCCCGGCATGCAAGATGACTTATCATGCACCGTTCCCCATACCTGCAGGAAGCCTGTTCGTCTCCAAATATTTTCCTCTCCATGTGTGGAAACAATATGCCTGCCAGACTCTCCTTCTACCTCTAACAGTCCCACCACTCCACCCTGTGTGAAAAAATCTGCATGCATGACTCTCCTCCCCCCACACTCATCCAATCCGTTGTGACCAACAATATTTCCACCCCTTCCTCCCCCGTAATTTACTCCAACACATATGCCCACGTATCTGTTATGTTAATCACGCAACATATCTTCCGGGACGCTGCTTTAATTACTTAACTACAGGTGCATTGGGTCACTGACATATGGGCCCAACAAGGGTCTGACCCACATGCCAGTGATGCAACTAGACCTGCAGTTAAGTCAGTGCAGCTCACTCCATATCTTACGTAGGTGTGCCATTGCTCTCTATAAATACTGCAGCTCCCACGACATTCGGAAGAACGCTCACGTTCATCGCTATCTCCTCCCCCTCCCGCTCACGTCGACCACCATGGCATCGCACCTCCCGAGTACTAAGCGCCCCTCGCTGCACCGCCCGGATGGTCACACGTCGTCGTTCTGTTCCTCGCCGCCACTAGTCGAGGAGGACGCGTCGGTGTTCCACTCCTCACCACGACGTGTCGAGGTGGACGCGTCGGCGTTCCCAGTCTCGCCAGCACACACGTCGGCTCCCTGCTACGAGGAGAACGCCGCGCCGCCCATCGAGCCCCCCAGCCTTGAGGAGCTTTGGAAAGAAATGGATGTCGTAATTGTGGGAGGCTTTGCCGCCGGCAAAGCATGCCAAAAGAGAGGCGGATGTCGGATTTCGGGTTCCAGCAGACCCTTGAGGTTCGAACTCTGGGGTGCGCGCGAAGATCTCTCCTCTACCACCCACGTCCCAACGCCTCGCTCAGAATCTAGGCTAGCAAGATGAACAACACAAGGGACACAGGGTTTATACTAGTTCAGGCCACCATTGTGGTGTAATACCCTACTCCAGTGAGTGGCGTGTGGATTGCCTCAGGGGCTGATGATGAACAATACAAAGGAAGAACAACCTCGTGAGGGGTGTTCTTGTGGTGGTGTGTTTGCAGAGGAATTGCTCCATCTCTGTTGGCTCTGGGTGAGATCTAGATCAGATGATCCTTTACTATGGTGGCTAGACGTATATATAGAGGCCCTGGTCCTCTTCCCAAATATTGAGCGGGAAGGGCGCCAACAATGGCCATTTTGAAGGGGAACATCTAGTACATTTATCCTGACTAAAGTTGGTGTTCGACTGCCAAAGTCCCTGACGATGACGCCGTCTTGGGCTCCACGGTGACCTCCATCCTGCCGCTCTACTGGTCTTGGTCTTGTTGCACCAAAACGGTAGCCTTTGCCTAATGCCTTGGTTGTGCTTGCTCCCTTTGCACCATAGAGGAAACAAGGACACTGCGTAGGCCGGCGCCCGCCTGGCGCCCGCCTGGTCTTGATCGTCATGGCTTGCGTCATGAGCACCTCGCGAGGTACCCTTGCCTTGATCTCTCCGCCTCCTCGCGAGCCTGCCTGGTGAGGCCGCCTCTGAGGAAGCTTCCTGTCATCTGCCCCACGAGGCTTGGCCCCTCGCGAGGGTCTTGAGCTTGAGTCGGTGAAGATGGGCCGCACTGGGCCACTGCCCAAGCCACGCCGCAGGCGGCAGGCAGGCAAGTCTGGGGACCCCCATTCCCAGAACACCGACGACAGCCCCCGGGCCCAAGGCGTGCTTGGACTTAGCTTAGCAGAGAAGTGAAGGGGCAAGTGTGAAGCGCCGCGGGCCCCAACAGCCTGCGGCCTTGGGCACCACATGGCGGTGGATTGGACGTGGGCGCCTCCGCTTCCTCACGATCCTGCCTGGTGAGGATGCCTCTGAGGAAGCTTCCTGTCGTCCGCCCCGCGAGGCTTGGCCCCTCGCAAGGGTCTTGAGCTTGAGTCAGCAAAGATGGGCGGCACTGGGCCACTGCCCGAGCCACGCCGCAGGCCGCAGGTAGGCAAGTCTGGGGTTCCCCATTCCCAGAATGCCGGCAACGGAGAAGAAGGCCGAGGAAGAGAAGCGCGCCGCGGGGCAAGCTGCCTGGCAGCTCTATGTCGCGTCTGAGAGAGTCAGGCAATTGGCTCTTTGGCAGAAGGCTCGTGCAAGGGCTGTGATGGTGGCGGAGGACGCCCGTTCCAAAGCCCTGAGTGCAGTCGAGCCCAAGCGCCTCATCTACGCTTGGCGGTACGTGAACCGGGTGCATGCTTCCTGCGAGGAGGAGTTCCTGCTGGTGCCGGATCACCACACCAGTGAGATCACACTCGGCCGCCGGCAAGCCGCCAATCAGCACCTCGCGAGTTGCAAGGCTGAGGAAGAGGCGTTGTGTCGGCGTGCTGGGAAACGGCCGCGCACCAGGGCACTCGTGGTGTGCCGCAAGCGCTCCTGCAAGCGCCGTGGCTTTTAGTAGGGAGTATAATTTAGTTTCGTAAGGTGATCTCATTAGTTTTGGGTCGCAAATGATAAATCCCGGACGTTCGGGAATTATTAGCGTCCTTAATTAAGTATGTAAGAGGGAAAGTTTGGAAACCTTGTGTATCCGTACACATTTTGTAAGTAGGTGCATACAGCACAAACTTTAGTACTATATACTATCGCACTACACATCTCTCTCTATATATGCTTGCAGACTGTGCTACTCCCTCCGTCAAGGTGAATAAGTCATCTTTGGTTGTGCACCGTGACCAAGTAGGAGGGAAGACTTTATACACCTAGATGGAGGGAGTACAACTATTACTTATGTACGGGCAAATGCACGTTTTAACATTACGATGCGGTTTTTGTAAAAGTAGAAAAACAACACTAGTCAAGCTTGTCAAACGATTCAATGCAAAATAAATGCAAAAATGCTCGTTTGATTGTTTACTTTTAGCTTCCTTCTCTGTGGTTATTTCTCTGTCGTACTTTGTACGGATTATCTCACTGGTCGGAAAGGCATGCAAATTCCCAAACCGCTTCCTACACCCTATATTGAATTTTTTGCCTACCAAGTTGTGCCGTGTAATTGGAATTCCAACTTGACTACTAGTACTACTAGTAGGAGTACCAGGGGCCAGTTTGCTTAGGCTTCTAGATTAGTAGTAATCCCTTTACTACTAGCTCCGTCCTGGTTTATTGGTCCCCATTGTAATCTGTGTCAAATTTTGATCATAAATTTAACTAATGAAATGCTTGTGATGTCACATGCACTAACATTTTATCAGTTAAATCTTTGGTCAAAATTTACCACAAATTACAATGGTGACGAATAAACCAGGATGGAGGTACTCCCTCCATTTTTGTATACAAGGCCACTATAAAAAAATACATTTTGCATCTATACAAGGCCACCAACAATAATCGAGACAAATATTAATTATGTTTCCTCGTACTAGTAACCCATGGCTTAATTACTAGCATGCATGTAGTGGATGATAATGACAAACTCATCTACTTCCTCTCTCACGGCCACTCAATTTCTTCTAATGTGCATGCACCCTATTAATTAACCCGGTAAACGAGAAAATAAATTGACTTGTAAATCACACATTGATTTCTATCTTGGTACCTGTAATTTGAGTTTGTGGCCTTGTATATAAAAATGAAGGGAATACTAGTAATACTAGTAGTTTAGAAGGCCAAATAAATGAGTGAGGCGCCTTAATGTTACTCTCCACTGTGACTAGTCTTATGGGAAAAGCTGGGGAAGAGACGGCTTATTTTTTAAGCCGCCAAAAGAACTGGCCCTAGGAATAGTAGCTAGGGATACTAGGAGTAGTAGCCAGGGATCGAGTGTGCGAGATGAACTGGAGAAAGTAAATGCAGAGAGATGAAATGCAAAAAAGACGGAGGGATGTGATGGTTGCTTGTCCGTTTATTTTACCAGACCACTTATTACTGGCAGTGGTTGGGTTTTGTGATATGACGGCTTTACTACCGCGCCACAAGCGGGGTGAGACTCCCGTGCAGCGCCGCCCTTTACACTTGTACTACATCGGTCGTGGTTTATTAGTCCCCCATTCAATTTGACTAAACATTGAACTGACAAAATGTTAGTTTATGTCAACAAAAACTATATCGTTGGATTCGTATTTGAACATAGTTTTCAATGATATAATTTTGTTTAACATGCATCAGCATTTATCGTACTATATATAATGTTAGTTCAATTTTTGGTCTTACTAATCTATAGTAAGGTCCCTATGCGTTGCACGGAAGAGTGAAATGCATTGATCGGGGAGTTGTTTATTTTGACAAAGGATGTGGGGGTCATCTCATGTGTAACGGGTATTGATAGGTTGCTTCGGATATTATTTCATCTCTAGAGCTCACAAATATCTGGGTGAAATAGATAAAAAGGTATCTTTTGCAAACAAAAGCGTTGTTCAACGTGCATCCAAAACTTGTGAATAAATAACACTTATTCTGCTTTGCAAGAAATGATCTTTAAGAATTAGTTTTTGAGTATTGATTGTTATACATGTTGGCTACAGATGACATGGCACTTTCTTATAGTCAACAGTTGGCTATACTATTAAGTATTAACCATGCCCTTATACACCTAGACGGAGGGATTAAATCAGGATGACTTGGAAGGGGCAGAGGAGATGTAAGAAATGGTTCATAGTAAGTCTTTCACCAGTACTGTAGTAAAAGTTCATACATGAAGATTTTAGACTAAACCATAAACGGATACACTTTTATTCATGCGCGATACTCCAGTAGAGCAAGATCATGCATGGAAGTCTCCACATGCTTAAACAGCGGATTACATTGAGTGAAGACTAATGATCAACATTTAACTTGATAATGCGTATGTCCAGGTGAACCTCCTTGGAGTCCCCGTGCACCGCGTTGGCGGGTAAACGAGACCATGGGTTTTCCAAGTCCACATCGATGAGAAAGTCCCAGCTCCGCAGAGTCCAAGTCTGTTCGATGAGGCCGGTGTCGCCGCCCACGTGACCCAGAGGGGTAGTAACACTAAGCACGCACCCATACATCGGCCTCGTGTCAGTGTCAGTGTCAGCGGCGTCGCCCCTGACGCACACTACAGAGACGGGGCGGCGGCCTGCGCGGGCCTCGTCGGTGCCCATGATCAAGAGGAAGATGCCGCCGTCCTCCTTCGAGACTAGCAAGCGGCGGTGATCCTCCAGCGACTCTGGCATGGTGAACGGGTAGCACGTCTCGTACTTGATGTTCTCCGCCAAGGGCCAGTAGTGACCGCTTCACGCATCCATGAGGTGATGCACCATGTCCGCCGGCGAGCCCCAAAACGGCATCAGGCACTCATAATAGTAGACGAAGGGCTCCTTGGAGGCATCAACCAGGCCGTCCATGAAACGGGAGTGGCTGTAGGGGACGTTGCGTCAGTTGAATATATGAGAAGTTACTACGAGATTTAATCCGAATAAGCACAAAATAAATCATGACGGCTATAACAGAGATGAAACTAATCATGTGGACTAGCATAGTAGTAGGATACAGAGTAGAACATGAATTCTACCATGATTTCGAACAGGAATGACAGAAACACATACGGTGCAACGGGAGCAGCACCGTTGGGTTGAGGTTGTCGCCCATGTCGTTGAGGAAGAGGTTGCCGAGGTCGGGGAAGAAGTGGTCGTCGGTGAAGTCGTGGCTGCCAGCAGTCGCGAGAGTGCACTCCCCAAATTTCAACAGTGCTTGCCGAATGGAGCGCAGGAGGGAGTGGATGTAGGGGACGTTGCGGCCGCCAAAGGGAGCACAGGAGTAGCACACGAAGCAGTAGATGGTGTCCTTACTAGTACTCCCTAGTCTCTATCTACCTATATCTACTCTTATAGAAAACCGAGTTGGTGATGATGGTGTGCCCGCCATCTTGTAATATAGACCGTCCGATCTACATATAATGGGTAGAAATCCAACTATGACAATTTTACAAAAGATACCCGCACCTCTCTCCACATTTACAGATAAGGCCTTGCCTCGTTCATCCTTATCTCCCACAACCTCGTGCTCCTCCCTAAGTCTCTATCTCTACTCTTATCTCTATCTCTACTACTCCTCTTTGTTTTTTATAACAAATCGAATAGTACTGCACCGTCCGCTGCATGCCCGGCTGAACACGCCTCCTCGCCTCCATCATCACCAACTGAGTCTTTTATAGGAGTAGGAGTAGAGAAAAAACCAAGTCTGTGATGATGGTGTGCCGTGCAATGAACGGGCATCTTGCTATTTTTTTGCATATAATTCCAAACACCACGTAGACATGGTCTTTGAGCACGGTTCGTAGTCGTTCCACGATCGGGCATTGAAATTTGTAACTATTTTAGATTAGAATATACTACTCCTCCGGTGCTAGTAGTAGAGCAGAGTCCTACTCTACTACTCTACTCAAGCAAGTTAGGGCATAGTAGTAGGTACTGTAGGGAGTACCAGTACTGTGATCACTCAAGAAAGTTGTCTGGTATCGATATGACCCTACGTTGCTCGTATGTGTCTCGTAAGTCAAGCGGCATGCTATAGTCATCATCACCTGTCCACTTCCCGCAGCACATATTCGCTTCTCCATCTTTGTCCGCACATAATCTCGTCCAATCTTCCATCCCCGCTAAGGCGCCTCCCCCCTCGTCTAAAACCCAAGCACTAACAATGGCAGAACCGAGCAGCGTCCGCCAAAAGAGTGGCTGGAATTCGCTCCCCACAGAGGTAATCACGCTCATTGTTTCACGTGTGGACAATCTCAGTACCATGCCACTCGCCGCGTGCTCGTCGGGGCTGTACCGTTTACTCAAAGCCCTCAGGCCGGAGATTTTTAAGCCAGCTCCTTGCTTGCTGATGCCGCCTGATATTTAGAAATGGCGTGCCACGCAGCTTAACGATCGTAGGGTGGCGAGCATCAACCCCCTTGACTGCGATCCGATCCCCGTCACCCTCAACTACATTAACGATATGTACTGGGTCGGCATGAACACGTCTTGGATGGTGCTCGTCGACGGTCGCGGCAGTTGGATGCTCGTGGAGGTCTACACCCAGCGATTGATCCCCCTTCCTTCGATTAACATTGCACTGCTTTGGCACCGCGGCCCAGAATACTCGGAATCTTACAGCCAACATGATACCAAGTTTGATTTGCTCAAGGTTGTAATCTTCCAAGTGCCCACAAGATCTGCAAATTATGAAGACTTCAGGATAATTGCGTTCTTCAACCGCGGTCTCGCCTATCTGACAGGTTACTATGGTAAGTGGATAAATCTGCACGTCCATCATAGGATCATACATCATCCGTGGTTCTCTGATGCCATTCAACACAAGGGATTCATTTACGTTGTCGACTCCTTCTATGGCTGGACGTATTACTGGCCTACTCCAGTCATCGCTACAATCGGCTGTTACAGCAGTATGTTACTTTCCTATGATATCATGATGGCTTGCTTATATTACTGTCAACATTTACTGAAAAAATATTCATGCTCATAACATGCTGATCTTAAGATCGACTACATCAAGAGCCCTTTTTTATTTGACTCCAACTTGATATGATGTTGTAGGCCGCCTGGTATCCCTACCCTTCCTAATCCCAGAACCTTTCAAAGAAAAGCGGCATGGCAGTTGCAGGTGGTTCCTAGCTCGATCAGATGATGGCGAACGATTGATGATCGTTTGCACGTACCAGACGTGTTGTTTCACGGAATACAATCATAGTCACTGCAAGGTCTTTGAGCAGGATCCCAGCTTCTCTAGGCCTTCAGGAATTTTTGGCTGGAGGCTGGTAAGTAGCCTTGGTACACGCTCTCTGTTTGTCAGACTGAATTATCCGATTAACCAGGAGATAACCGACTGCAAGGCTCATGATGGCAGCGCAGTTTCGTTCATCAGGCAAAATTGTGTGTACACAGCGTACCATGCGTCTCTGCGTGCACCATACCCTGATATGTGCCGCCATGCTCTGCAGCCCAAAGTAGGAGAGAGGGTCACAAGTATCAGACTTCGAGCTACTGGCTGGAGTTTCCCTCGTGAGGCACCCATCTGGTTCAAGCCGCCAATCGATCTCCACTACTTAATAAATAGTAACATCTAACTGAGCCAGTTAGTTAGTTGCGTACACTTGGTGTAGTAGGATCTTTATTTAGTTTGATGCATACACTTGTTCTTTTTTGGTAGCCCTTTTGTAATAATGGCTGATGTTTGGTTTGGAAGAGAGAGTTGCGTCTTCACTCTTCTGGCCTGCTTACTACTTCTGTTGCACCCCCAGCCCTGGTTGTTGCTGCTACTATTTTCAATGTACAATCAGTAGTATATTTCGTCTGTTGGTTGAATAAATGTGTTGTTAGAACGACAAACACAATGTTTTGGAAGTCGTTGCATGATTCGATCCTTAGTGTCCCGTACCGTACGTAACGCATACTATTTTTCGTACGGAACACATTTTCCACTTGTTGATAACATGCAGCCCACTTATGAAGGCCCAATAGAGGAGCCCATAATTAACTGGAAGGGAGGCTCTCACATGAATCCGGCCCAGGTACATGCTCATGGCCCCCTAAACATAAATAAGTAAATAAATAAATAAAGCTAAATGCTCATGCACTAGTTCTTTAAATTCATGATTTAACAGGAGGATATTATTTCCTCTGATAGTGTCGTTACATTCAGTCGATATTATTCTTAAGCAAAGATAGCGACCAATCTTCTTTCTCCCAGCATTTTCTTCCTGCAACGAGCGGACCCATGCAAATCGTAGTCAACGTCGTAAATAGTTCCGGTCCATTTTTATTTTTCAATAAGAATGTCCAACCCAGCCCAGCACATTGGCGACATCACTTTATCCTCCGCCTTGGTGCACTTGCCGCGACGCCATCGTCCGGCCCTGTCAACATAGTTCTTTTTCAAAATGATACCTGCCAACATAGTGAATCGAGAGAGAACTGTAGTTGTGAGTATGACAGTACGGACCCACCAGGTACACTCCCGAACACAAGCAAGCGCCTCTTTTACTACTCAGATGCACCCCTCGTTTTTTACTCTAATCCACCCTGCTGATATCCGGGACCCACATCATTTTAACGTATAGTCAATTAACGACAGAATTACACAACTTTTTTGAGTAGTAATCCGGAGGAGCAGGCTATAAACTGGGTTGTGCGGTCTCTGTGGCCCGTCTAACAACATGACCAGCCCAGCAGGTTTTTTTTGGGAAAATAGGTAGCCCAGTATTTCTTTTTGAAGAATACCCAAGCTAGGCCTATTTGTTTTCTTCGACTTACTGGGCTACAAATCTTTCAAGATGAGGATGGATGCATTCCGGCCTGGCCAAAGAGTATGGTCAGTGTCTGTTAAAAGTAATATCAAAGGGTTGAAAATTCCAACAAAATTATAGCAAATGTGATATTAGTTTCTTTTTTTGTTTTTGTTCTTCACTGATATTTTATAGTATTTCATTGGATTTAACATGACATAGTACTAATTTATTTTTAAATTTGTTTTAGTATGGCTACTAATTTTTGGATTAAGAATATTTTGTTCCCCAGCCAAAATTTGCGAATTTTCAAAATTTTACACATATTTAGTTATTTTTTTTAACCCTGGTACTCACCAGAAAATGGGCAGCAATTCTAAAAATGGAAAACAAGCTACAATAATTTACATATGAATTAGAAAATGAGTAAAAATTATAAAAATAATAGCAAATGGGATGTACACGCCACATATTTCGAGGCTGACTTGTTTACGCAAGCCTTTGTCAGTCAACACACGATTCTAGCAGCAGTGATTGTTGGATGTCCATCCAACGGCCGCCGTGCTTCTTCAATCTCTGAACTTCCTACTCCAGCTGCCTAAACTAGCGCCGGCGGGACTGCCTGCTCCCTCCTCTTGTGGCCCGCTGTGATGCCATGCAGGCTTCCCCGGCCCACCCTACTCCCTCTGCTAGCCTGGTCGCACACAATCAACTGCCTCCTTATTACGCAAAAAAATGATTCCTCCCACTGACATCTGGGGCGCACCGGTTGGGAGACTGACCTGTGGGCCTACTAAGTTGACGCGTACCCAGGGCTTGTCAACTTAGTCAACAAACGATTGTAGGAGCAGTAAACGTTGGATTTGAATCGAACGGTCCTACTGCTTCTTCAAGTGCTGCTATTCTTGCACCAGCCGCCCAAACCAGCGCCGGCGAGACCGCCTGCTCCTGCCTCCAGTGCCCGGCTGTGCTGCCGTTGAGGCCTCACTGCCCCCTACTACTCCCACCACTAGCCTGGCCCTGCGGCGACGGCATCCTCACACCGCAGCTGAACCAGTGAACCCTTGTACTCCTCTCTGCGTGGGAATCCACTTCCGCGTCTTCCCCGGCTCCGTGTTGTCCCATTCCTAGGCCTCGCCGTCGTCCAACGCCCTGGTGCTCTCGGCTCGGCGTGGTTAACATGGTCATGGAATGACTTCCATCGGACGTGGACTGTACATGGAGAGGCTGACAGCTGGGTCCACGCTGCACACAAGGAAATGCCTCCTTATTATGCGCAAAATAATGATTCCTCCAGCTGACATCTGGGACCCACCGGAAGGTCCTCTGTATTTTGTGAAAAAAACGTGCCCCGCGCTGATAGGTCGGACCCACCAGCTATATCTTCGCACGCAAGGAAGTGCCTCCTTATTACACACAAAAAAATGAATACCCCCCTACGAGCTGGGACCCACCATAGTGGGTGGATGACTTGTGGGCTTACTAAGTTGATGGGGACGGAGGGCTTTGTCAACTTAGTCAATACTCCAGTGACTGTATGATGTCCATCCAATGGCCATAGTGCTTCTTCAACCTCTGGTCTTCTTGCTCCAGCCGCCCAAAGCAGCACCGGTCGTGCCGCTTGCTCCCGCCTCCCGTGGTCGACTATGCTGCCACGGAGGCCTCACCGCCCCCATACTACTCCCACCGATGGCCAGGCCATCTCTCTACTCGCCCACACCCCCTGTTATTCTACGGTGACGGCAGCCTCACATCGCAGCCGAACCAGTGAACCCTCATACTCCTCTACGCATGGGCATCTAGTGCCGCGTCTTCCCCGGATCCGCGTCGTCCCCTTCCTAGGCCTCGCCGTCGTCCACCGCCCTGGTGCTCTCGGTGCGGTGTGGTCAACGTGGTCAAGGAACGGCTTCCATTGGACGTGGACTATAAGTGGAGAGGCTGACAGCTGGGTCCACGGTCGCAGCAAGGAAGTGCCTCCTTATTATGCGCAAAATAATTATTTCTCCACCTGACAGCGGGGACCCACCGGATGGGCCACCGTATTTCGCGAGAAAAACATTTCCTCCTGACTGCTGGGACCCACCAGCTACATCTTCGCACGCAAGGAAGTGCATCCGGGCAAAAAAACGATTTGCCCCCTGACTGCTGGGAACCACCAGCTACATCTTCGCACACAAGGAAGTGCCTGACAGTCGGGACCCACCTGGTCGAAGCGTACGTAGCGTCATTCTGGTCGCAAACGTGTACGTACATACTGTTGGATTTAGAGGCGCGCACGTGTCTTAGTAGAGGCGCGCATGTAGCATGTACACATACGTACAGCGTCCAGTGTGCAAGAAAGAAAATACGGCCACGTATGTGTTCATACAGGCAGGGTCTCGAACACCTACTCACGCATACGTACGGCCAGGGTTCGTGTACATGGCTAGGTCGGAATGGAGAAACAACGTTGTCGTCATGTTCATGGGGAGCCAACCGGCTGGGTCGGAACGGAATGCATCGTCGTGTTCATCGGGAGGGCTTGGACTGAACAGGCGATGGAAACGAGGCCTAGTGTACCACAAAACGGAGGAAATGGCCTTGTCTTCGACCGACCATGTTCGAAACGGGATCCTGTTCATCGGGAGGGGTCTGGCATACCATAAAATGGAGGAAACGGACCTCTTACGGCCGAAACGGGGGTCCTGCTGATCGGGAGGGTGTGGCGTACCGCAAAACGGACGAAACGGACTTGTGTTGGAGCGCTACGATTGAAACGGGGGTCCTGTTCATCGGGAGGGGTGTGGCGTATCGCAAAACGGGACTCCATGGTATACTGTTCATCTCCACCGTCGACCTCCTCCAGCCTCCATGGGCTACTGTTCATCCACCATCAACCTCCTCCAGCTTCCACCTGCGACTGTTCATCCAGCCTCCACCGTGCATTACTCCACTGGCTACTATTCAACCACCCCTCCACGGTCTCCTATTCAACCACGCCTCCACGGGCTACTGTTCATCCACCCCTCCACCATATACTATTCATCCAGCCCTCCACGGGGTCGTCCTGTTCATCCAGCCCTCCACGGGGTCCTGTTCATCCAACCCCAACCGGCTCGATCGATCGGGGTCCTGTTCATCCAGAGGCAACGGCACGGGGTCCTGTTCATCCACCCCCACTACTCATTTTTCATCCAAACCCCCCGCAACGCCCACTATTCATCTAGAGGCACCATTGATCGGCTTCAGTTAGCAGCAGTAGCGAAGGAATCGCTCGATCGAGTTGAGTTAACAGCCATCGATCGATCGCTCAGGTTCAGTAATGCGTAGCCTGCAGTGCAATCGCTCAGGTTCAGTTAGAGCCCAACGCCTCGCTCGGGTTCAGTTAGATCCCAACGCCTCGCAGACACGCGTATGTGTATGAGAGAAACACGCATCGCTCGGCCCCCGACCACCCATCGTAACCGGGAACTCGCCGAAATTTTCCTTGCCCTTGCTTCTACCACGGTTTTTTCCGTCATGGACGGCCCAAAGAATGTCACGCAGCTGCGTCTTCGGCCCACCCAGGACGAAAAGCCCATTTTCTGTCATGATTTTTTGTCATAGAAGTAGGAGCCCACCACATCTATGATGATACCGGGTTTTGTCACAATTATCGTCATAGAAGTGTCATAAGTATGACATATTTTTTTTGTTCGGCCCAAAATGTCACGGATGTGTCTTTTTTTGTAGTGTTGTGTGGGTGTGTTTTTATTAAGAATTTGGTTCTAGTTGTCATAAGGTCAAGGTACAACTCGGTCATCCTTTTACGAGGGACATGGCAATTCGAATAGATAATCTTCCCTGCAGGGGTGCACCACATTTCCCAACACGCTCGATCCCTCTGGCCGGACACACTTTCCTGTGTCATGCCTGGACTCGGAAGATCAACATGTTGCAGCCCTACCTAGGCACAATAGAGAGGTCAGCATGCCGGTCTAAATCCTATGCGCGCAGGGGTCTGGGCCATCGCCCATTGCACACTTGCACATTGCGAGGGCGGCTGGTGAGTAGACCTAGCAACCTTCATTACCAAGGAAGTTGCATTACGCGGTCCAACCCGGCGCGCGCCGCTCAGTCACTGACGTCAAGAAGGCTTCGACTGATACCTCAACGTCGAGCGCCCATAACTGTTCCCGCATAGTTGGTTAGTGCGTATAGGCCAGTGGCCAGACTCAGATCAAATACCAAGATCTCGTTAAGTGTGTTATTTTGAAGTAACCGTGGACATCGACCAGGGCCAGGCCCAACTGTCTCCTAGGTGGCCACAACCTGCCCTGTCGCTCCGCCTCAAAATAACACTTGGGGGTCGTCGGGAACCCAGGCCCACCACTACCTGGATGGAGCCACCTGTCCTTTCAGCCCCCATATCCAAATCACTTGCAGGTACTCTACGAGCCGACCCGACTTTAGTCACCAACTTTATAGTATGTAAGTATGTATAGTATATACCCGTGATCACCTCCCGAGTGATCATGACCCAATAGTATAGCAAGTCAGATGGACAAGAATGTAGGGCCATAGATGATAAACTAGCATCCTATACTAAGTATTTAGGATCACACATAAGGTATCATCAACTGTAGCAACAATGATAGGCTATGCAACAGAATAGGATTAACCAAAATAGTAACATGCTACACTACTCTAATGCAAGCAGTAGAGTGAAGGAATAGGCGATATCTAGTGATCTAGGGAGGGGCTTGCCTGGTTTCTCTAGCAAAAAGGAGGGGTCGTCAACTCCGGAGTCGACCGGGACAGCAGCGGCGCCGGTCTCGTAGTCTACCTGAGAGAAGAGGGGTAAGAAACAATAAATATAATGCAAACATAAGCTTGACGATGCATGACATCACAAAGAGCGGTGCTAGGTGTGCCCTAACACGGTAGTAGGTGATACCAGTGAAGGGGGGAAACATCCAGGAAAGTATCCCCGGTGTTTCGCGCTTTCGGATAGATGAACCGGAGATGAAATGTTGGATGTTCACTATGCTAGGGACGTGTGGCTGGCTGCGTATTCAGATTCATCTCATCGTTCTAAGCAACTTTCATGTATAAAGTATTTTCATCCGAGCTACGGTTTCTTTCATATTAATTTTCAAAGTTTTAAATAATTTTTAGAATTAACAGAATAAATTTAATTTGAAAATTATTTTATGACGTCATCATGATGACAGCGGTCAACGCTGACCGTTGACTGGTCAAACTGACAAGTGGGGCCCGCTGTCATTGACTATTAACTAATTAGCCTAGTTAATTAGTTTAAGTAACATGTTAAGTTAATCAAGTTAATTAATCAATTATTACTTTTAATTATTATTTATTTTTATTATATATTTTTTAATTCATTTTTTCTTGAAAACGTTCTCAGGGTGGGCCCCCTGTCATTGGCCCCGGGCCTTTAAAGGGCACATGGGAAGCAGGCGCTAGGCGCTGCGGGCGTGGCCCGAGCTGGCACACGCCCAGGGGCGGGTGTACCCGGCCGGGCACCGAAGCCGGGGAGGCCGGTGGCCGCGCCGCCGGCTAGGCGGCCGGAGCGGCGTTTGGAGGTAGGCAAGGCCTACTGGATGCGGACGCGGGGTGAGGCACATGCGAGGGGCGAGCAGCGGCTGGCCGGCGACGCGAGTGCGGTGCCGGAGCAGAGTGAGAAGCGAGGCAGGGGCGATAGCGGGTGGTGCGACACGAGAGGTTGCCGAGCTGTGGCGCGGGCAGAAGTGGACGGCGTGAGCACCGGGAGCGGGTCGTATGGGGTCATGATAACCCACAAGTATAGGGGATCAGTTGTAGCCTCTTTCAAAAAGTAAGAGTGTCGAACCCAACGAGGAGATAAAGGTAGAACAAATATTCCCTCAAGTTCTATCGACCACCGATACAACTCAACGCACGCTTAACGTTCATTTTATCTAGAACAAGTATGAAACTAGAAGTACTTTGTAGGTGTTGTTGGATAGGTTTGCAAGAAAATAAAGAGTGCATAAATAAAAGGTAGGGGCTGTTTAGATGAAGACATAACTAAGTTAGTTTTTGTAGAGAGCTTTTTGTCACGAGAAAGTTATTTGTCCCTAGGCAATCGGTAACTAGACTGGTGTAAGTGCATCTAGTGCCCCTTAGTGATTTTGGTGTATTCAAGACTTATAGGTTAAGATACTGATGCGTTTTTGAGTGTACACAGGTCTATAAGTCTATGAGGAGTTTGATATTTACAGAGAAAGTCGACCCCTAAAAATGAAGTTCTTCGACTGAAGACTTTGGATTTCTGAAGACTTTGAAAGTGAAGAAATTGGTGTGACCTTGAAGACTTGGTAATCATTCGAGGAACATGAAGCACGAAGACTTTTGTTTTCATAGTTTCATTTTACCTTTCTTGAGTCATAGGAAACACCATACTGTTAAAGGAGGGTCAAGGAAATACTAAGGAGAAATTTCCATGTGATGCTCAACTCAAATCCTACACCTACCAATCCCTTCGAGTGAAGCCATTGGAAATCTCGCACATTTCAGCCATATTCTTCAGTGACAGAGACGAAATTCTTCTAGTCTCTGAGGAATTTGTTCTGACTGATGAGTTAGGAATTCGCCAGTGCAGATTGCCTACCAAGTGAGGAACATGATAGCACTGAGGATTTCGAACCTCAAATATTCCGACCGTTGCTATGCTATGCGCCAGCTGTCCCAAAATACCTACCCACCTAACGGTCATATCAGACAAGGGCATTTATGTCTTATCATGTCGGGCTGCTCCCCAGCTATAAATAGCCACTCCCTCCAACCACTAGCTAGTTGGTTGCTCCGAGAGAAACTAACACTTGTCATTTGAGAGCAACCCATCCTCCGAGGACTTTTGAGTGAAAATCATCAAGTGAGGAAATCCCAAACCCAAACCTACAAAACCCCAAGTGATTGAGCATCACTGGAGAGTTTGATCCTACGTGGATCCGATGCTTGTTTCCTTTGAAGACTGTGCTTCTTCCAGACGGTTAGGCGTCAAGGTCTAGAGTATCCAAGAGGAATTGTGGATCGCCAAGTGACCGAGTTTGTGAAGGTTCAGAAGTCACCTGAAGACTTACCGCGAGTGATTGGGCGAGGTCTGTGTGACTTTAGCTCAAGGAGAATATGGTGAGGACTGTGTGTCCGGGACTGGGTGTCCTTGAGTTTAAATACTCAGCCGCTCCAACCAGATGTACAACGGAGATAGCAGTTGGAACTGGTCTACCAAATCATTGTCTTCACCGAGCTTACTGGTTCTATTTCCTCAACTCTTTAAATTCCTCATGTATGTTGTTGTGTGCCTGTTCATATCTGTTTGAAGACTTTGACTAAAGACTTTGTCAATTTCCTCAGCTCTATTTCTTTAGTCTGTTCGTCTTCTCCCTTGTGTTATCCTGTGTTTACGCTTTCTGTACTCTGTGCTTGTCTTCATTTCATCATGATGACTATGCCTGTGTTCTGTTATGTTCCTTTCTGAGTACTTATTCTGCTGCAAGTAGTTCTTCATTTAGGAATTTCCTCACCAGCAAATTCCTCAGTGAAGAATTCATAAAAATCGCCTATTCACGCCCCCTCTAGTCGATATATCGCACTTTCGATTGGTATCAGAGCAAGGTACTCCCTTGTTCTGTGTGATTTTGGTTTAACCACCTAGAGTTCTAGTTATGTCGACCACAGGTATGATCAAGGTCTCTTCTGGGTGTCCTTCCTTCGATGGCACGGACTACCCCTACTGGAAGAATAAGATGTGAATGCATCTTGAAGCAATTGACAACGATCTCTAGTATGTTGTGGAAAATGGTGTTCCCTCAATCACACCTTATCTGAATGCTGCTGATGTGAAGAGATTCAAGCAACTCGATTCTCAAGCGCAGAATATCATATGTGGCCATCTGACTAAAGGGCAGTATGGTAGAGTGAGTGCTTTGGAAACTGCTAAACTCATCTGGGATAGGCTCTCCAAAGTAAACAAAGGAGTCTCAACTCAATGTGACTCTCGTGTTGACGTTCTTCGCAATATCTTCAACCGCTTCAAAAGACTCGACAATGAAAATGTTCAGCAAACCTTCGATCGTCTCACTGATATCTCAAATGAGCATCAAGCGCTTGGCGCCACTGACATCACCGACCATGAGGTGGTGAAGAAATTGCTGAGATCGCTCGATTCTTCATTTGACACTCTGGCACTGATGATTCAAGAGCGTGGTGATTACTAGTCACTTGATCCTGCTGATATCCTCGAGAGGCTAAACACTCATGAGTTCCAGCTTGCTGAGAAGAGAGATCTCTATGGTTCGAGCTATGGCAAACCACGTGCTCTGAAGGCCAAGGCAGTCTCTGAGTTTGAGGAAGAAGACTCTACCAACAGCCTTGGTGATCTTGAAGAACTGAGCCAGGAACTAGCACTGCTCGTGAAGAAATTTCAGAAGTTCTCAAGACGTGGTCGCTTTGGAAAATCCTCAAGGAGCAACGATTCCTCATTCGGTGACTACAAGAAAAGGCTATGCCACAAATGCAAGAAGCCTGGTCACTACATTCAAGATTGTCCTTAGTGGCACAAGGAACTGAAGAAGAAGAAATACAAGGATTATAGTTCTGATGACGCCAAGAAGAAGAAGAAATCTTCAAAGTCTTCATCATCAAAATCCTCAAAGTCTTCATCTCACAAGAAGAGCAGCTCCAAGAAGGCTCGGGCATTCATTGTTAAGGAAATGGATTCTAAGGCTGAATCTGAGGATCATGAGGAAGAGGAGGCATCCGAGGAGTCTGAGTCTGGTGTGGCAAATCTAGCTCTTGCTACCGCATTTGTCGGCAAGTCTATATTCAACGCTGAAGAAAATGGCAATACCAACAATGTTGACGAAGGCAATGATGACCACGCTCCCAACTATGCTTCATGTCAAAGGGTACCAAGGTAACTAAATATCCCTCCTCTGAATCAAGTGAGGATGAATCTGATGAAAATCTTAATCCTAGCTACTCTAAACTTGCTAAGATTGCTGTGAAACAACAAAAGGCTATTGAAAAGCTTCAAAACATGCTTGACAAAAGTGATGATATGTTGGGTGATGAAATGGACCGCACTAAAGACTTAACTGAAAAACTTCAGAGACTTCAGTCTAAGTTTGACAACATTCAAAGTCATCATAACACTCTCTCATCTGATCATGAGAAGCTTTCCTATGAATTTCTTCCAAGAAAGCAAGATCTTGAGAAGCTAAGAGTGTGTTATGAAGATCTTCAGAAGGAGCGCGATTCATTACTTGCTCAACAAATCAGTGCTACCCAGGAAGAATTTGTTCCCCCATGTCTAAAGTGCATTGAACGTGAAACTGCTAATTCCTCACTTGAATGTTCAAATGCTTCAAATGTTACAAATTCTTCACTTGTCTCTGCTATCACTAATTCCTCATCTGAGGACATTGCTAGTACTACTAATGATGCAGGGCTGAAGGAATTGTACACGACAGGCATGTACAAAAGCCTCAAAGGGCATCAGATTCTTTGTGATGTGCTCAAAAAGTAGATCCTCAATAGAAACCCTAGGAAAGAGGGTATTGCCTTTGAGAGGAAACTCAATGTTGATGGAACATATTGGAAGCTTGAGCAGTACCCCAAAACCTCATGGGTTGCTGCAAAGGGACCTCCAGTTGATCCATCCAACTTATCTGGCTTTACATGTGAATCTCCTCATTCTTCTGATGAGTCATTTGACTCCAACTATAAACTGTTCAAAAATCAGAATGGTGAAGTATTTTCCAGATATATTGGGACTAACTGCAGGAATGGGTCCCCTATGAAGAAAATCTGGGTTTCCAAAAATTATCTTGAAAGTCTTCAGGTGAATGTCCTTGAGGGAGTCCTGGATTAGGGGGTGTCCGGATGGCCGGACTATGACCTTTGGCTGGACTCCCGGACTATGAAGATACAAGATTGAAGACTCCGTCCCATGTCCGGATAGGATTTTCCTTGGCGTGGAAGGCAAGCTTGGCGATACGATATGAAGATCTCCTCCCATTGTAACCGACTCTGTGTAACCCTAGCCCTCTCTGGTGTCTATATAAACCGGAGAGTTTTAGTCCGTAGGACGAACAACAATCATACCATAGGCTAACTTCTAGGGTTTAGCCTCTCTGATCTCGTGGTAGATCAACTCTTGTACTACCCATATCATCAATATTAATCAAGTAGGAGTAGGGTTTTACCTCCATCGAGAGGGCCCGAACCTGGGTAAAAACATCGTGTCCCTTGTCTCCTGTTACCATCCGCCTAGACGCACAGTTCGGGACCCCCTACCCGAGATCCGCCGGTTTTGACACCGACATTGGTGCTTTCATTGAGAGTTCCTCTGTGTCGTCACCCTTAGGCCCGATGGCTTCTTCGATCGTCAACCACGACGCGGTCCAGGGTGAGACTTTTCTCCCCGGACAGATCTTCATATTCGGCGGCTTCGCACTGCGGGACAATTCGCTTGGCCATCTGGAGCAGATCGAAAGCTATGCCCCTGGCCATCAGGTCAGGTTTGGAAGCTTAAACTACACGACCGACATCCGCGGGGACTTGATCTTCGACGTATTCAAGCCACGGCCGAGTGCGCCGCACTGTCACGTTGGGCATGATCTAGCTCTGCCGCCGGACAGCACCCAGAGCGCCGCTCAAGTGCCCGCTCCGACCACCAGCTCGGAGCCGGCTGCGCCAGTCGGGGACTGTTGGTTGGACACTTCCCCAGGAGCCGCAATCTCTACGGCGATAGAGCCGAATACCAGCCTAGTCCTTTGCAAGGCCCGTGACTCCAAGGTGCTGGACTCCGTTCCGGACTCCGAATCTTCCGCACCCCTTCCGATCGAACCCGATTGTGCTCCGATCATGGAGTTCACCACCGTGGACGTCTTTCAGCACTCGCCCTTTGGCGATATCCTGAATTCACTAAAGTCTCCCTCTTTGTCAGGGGAATCCTGGCCGAACTATGGCCAACATGGTTGGGATGAGGACGATGAAGAAATTCGAAACCCACCCACCACCCACTTTGTAGCCACTGTCGACGATCTAACCGACATGCTCGACTTTGATTCCGAAGACATCGACGGTAGGGATGCCGATGAAGGAGACGACCAAGAACCAGCACCTATAGGGCACTAGAAGGCCACCTCGTCATATGACATATACATGGTGGACACCCCCAAAGCAGGGGATGGTGATGAAAAAGCGGAGGACGACTCCTCCAAGAAGCAATCCAAGCGCTGACGTCAGCGGTGCCGCTCTAAATCCCGCCAAAGCAAGAACGGCGAATCCGGCACAGGAGACATCAACACCCCGGACAGTGCCGAAGACAACCCCCTCCAGCAGGATTCAGCGCAGGAGGACGAAGGAGCTAGCCCTGATGAGAGAGCAGCGACAGAGAGGTCGAGGACGACAATTATATGCCTCCCTCCGAAGACGAGGCAAACCTCGACGACGACGAATTCGTCGTGCTAGAGGATCCCGTCGAACAAGAGCGTTTCAAATGCAGGCTTATGGCCACGGCGAGCAGCCTCAAGAAAAAACAGCAGCAGCTTAGAGATGACCAAGACTTGCTAGCCGACAGATGGACTGAAGTCTTGGCAGCCGAAGAGTAAAAACTCGAACGCCCCTCCAAGAGTTACCCAAAGCGCAGGCTGCTACCCCAACTAGAGGAGGAAGCAACTAAACCTACATCACCAGCGTACGATGCGCCCGATCGGCCACCCCGTGGCCGCGACAGAGAGGCCTTTCGGCCCTCAATACAAGCCGCACCCCGGCGACGCTCTAAGAATACCAGAGCATAGGGGAACGCAACAGACCTGCGAGACATATTGGAGGATAAGGCAAGGCAAACAAGATCGATCTACGGATCGTGTGGGCGCCCCACATCACGTGGCGATGACCATCACGCCGGATATGATAAATACGGCCAGGCCGAATACAACAGACAAAGCTCATCCGAGCTGCGTCGCGATAAAGCCCAGTACAGGGGCACCGCACACCCACTATGCTTCATAGACGAAGTAAGGGATCATCAAATCCCCGAGGGTTTTAAACCCGTAAACATCGAATCATACGATGGCACAACTGATCCCGCGGTATGGATCGAGGATTATCTCCTTCATATCCACATGGCCCATGGTGATGATCTACACGCCATCAAATACCTCCCGCTCAAGCTTAAAGGACCAGCTCGGCATTGGCTTAACAGCCTGCCAGCAGAGTCAATTAGTTGCTGGGAGGACCTGGAATCCGTGTTCCTTGACAACTTCTAGGGCACTTATGTGCGACCGCGAGACGCTGATGACCTAAGGCACATAATCCAGCAGCCAGAGGAATCGGCCAGACAATTCTGGACACGGTTCCTCACCAAGAAAAATCAAATAGTCGACTGTCCGGACGTCGAGGCCCTTGCAGCCTTCAGGCACAACATCCAAGACGAATGGCTTGCCCGACACCTAGGACAGGAAAAGCCGAAATCTATGGCAGCCCTCATGACACTCATGACACGCTTTTGTGCGGGCGAAGACAGCTGGCTAGCTCGTAGCAATAACATAACCAAGAGCCCTGGCAATTCGGTTACCAAGGACAACAATGGCAGGTCACGTCGCAACAAGCACAAGCGCCGCATTAACGGTGATAATACTGAGGATACGTCAGTTAATGCCGGATTCAGAGGCTCTAAGCCCGGTCAACGGAAGAAGCCATTCAAAAGAAACCCTCCGGGCCAATCCAGTTTAGACCGGATACTCGATCGCTCGTGCCAGATACACGGCACCCCCGAACAACCAGCCAACCACACCAACAGGGATTGTTGGGTGTTCAAGCAGGCAGGCAAGTTAAGTGCCGAAACAAGAGACAAGGGGCTGCATAGCAATGACGAGGGGAACCCCGGCCGCCGAACAACAGAGGACAGAAGGGCTTCCCCCCACAAGTGCGGACAGTGAACATGATATACGCAACCCACATCCCCAAAAGGGAGCGGAAGCGTGCTCTCAAGGACGTCTACACGTTGGAGCCAGTCGCCCCCAAGTTCAACCCATGGTCCTCCTGCCCGATCACTTTTGATCGAAGGGACCACCCCACTAGCATTCCTCATGGCAGATTCACCGCATTGGTCCTGGACCCAATCATTGACGGATTTCACCTCACTAGAGTCCTCATGGATGGCGGCAGCAGCCTGAACCTGCTTTATCAGGATACAGTGAGAAAAATGGGTATAGATCCGTCAAGGATTAAACCCACAAAGACAACATTTAAAGGCGTCATACTAGGTGTAGAAGCCAGCTGTACAGGCTCGGTTACACTTGAAGGGGTCTTCGGATCCCCGGATAATTTTCGAAGCAAAGAGTTAATCTTCGACATAGTCCCATTCCGCAGTGGCTATCACGCCCTGCTCGGATGAACCGCATTCGCAAAATTCGATGCGGTGCTGCACTATGCATATCTCAAGCTCAAGATGCTAGGTCCTTGTGGAGTCATTACGGTAAATGGAAACACCGAACACTCTCTCCGAACGAAGGAGCACACAGCAGCCCTAGTGGCGGAAGTATAGAGCAGCCTCTCAAGGCAACTCTCCAATACGGGTGTTAAACGACCGGACAACGTCAAGCGCGCCCAAAGTAACCTACAACAAATCCGGCTGGCACGTTTCGAGCAAGCATAGCAGTGCGGCCCCAGCCCCAGCCCTCGCCAGATGGTGATATCGGTACCACGCGTACATAATTACACTTTGGAAATACCATGGGCATAAGGGGAGGGGCACAACTACGGCACGCCCAGAATGCGGCTCAACCGCACTAAGGGGCTCCCTATTCCGCCGTTTCTTTTCTTATACTTTTAGGACCCAACTATTCGGAAGGCCTGTCCGGCAACACACTCGCCGAACACACGATGCAACAGTCAGGGAGAGAACAAGCCACGTCAAATGTCCAGGTGGTCTCTATAATGAGCTAAATACCTGTTTTACTTAAAGTACCGCAGCTTGCCCCTGGAGGGGGGAGATGTCAAATAATCCCATCTCTTGCTTATCGCACTATTTGTATCGTTCTGCTTTCATAGCAGCCCTTTTTAATAAACAATACATTAGCTCTTATCTATTATTGTATTCTTGTATTTTATACAAGTATGTCTAGTCATGACATTATGCGACCGTACACTTTGGTACGGCCAATACACCAGGGGCTTAAGCACCCCATAACATGGTGTCAGAAGACTGAACACTCTCATGAGTGCGGCACCCCGAACTTATAGCACTATATGCATCGGCTCCGAATCATGTCTTGGGTCAATAGTTGGGTTTGCCCGGCTCCCATGTTTTGGTACCTTACGTTCCGCAATGTTGGCTAAGGTAGCGCTGGGAGAACTACTGCGATTGTGCCCCAGTTGAGCTGGGTTAACACCTCAGTAGAGAAAGCTAAAACTGACCGTCATGATAGTGCGAGAGACCGGTCGCTGTTCGCGAGGTTTTTCGAGTCCTTAAAGACTTATGCCGCTTAGAGCGAGGAGCCGGACTTATCCGGCCTAGGCGTGGATAGCGCCCCGAACTCGGTCTTCCGAATACTAGGGGCTTCGCCGAAATTTAAAATTATAGAATTCTATGGCTAAGTGAGAGTGATAAAGCATTATAAGTCCGATGGCCTGGTTCGTTGTGCTGAGCGCCTCCCTAGATGGACCCAAGAATGGGAACAAGAGCGCTCAGGTTTATCCCGAACACCCCAGCACTCGTGGCATGGGGGTAGAAGCCGACGACTTGCATCTCTCAGATTTGATAAACGGCCGCACAGAAGGTAATATTCTAAATTAACAAGCGTTGCTTAACGCATATGAACAAAGTTTTCAGCGTACAGGATAACAGATGCGAGTCTACTCAAAAATTACATCTTTGGAGCATTCACCCGCTATAAGGCGGGCACCCTTCAGGACGCCCTTATAATACATCTCGGGCGTGCGATACTCCTTGCCCGGCGGTGGCGCGTCCGTCAAAAGCTTCTCAGCGTCCAGCTTGCCCCAGTGCACTTTAGCACGGGCGAGGGCCCGACGGGCACCTTCAATACAGACGGAGCGCTTGATGACTTCAATCCATGGACAAGCGTCCACCAGCCGCCGCACCAGACCGAAGTAACTCCCAGGCATGGCTTCTCTAGGCCACAGCCGAACTATGAGGCCCTTCATGGCCTGTTCGGCCACCTTGTGGAGCTCGACCAGCTGCTTCAGCTGGTCGCTCAGGGGCACCGGATGTCCGGCCTCAGCATATTGAGACCAGAACACCTTTTCCGTCGAGCTCCCCTCCTCGGCTCGGTAGAATACGGCAGCATCAGACACACTACGGGGCAGATCGGCGAACGCTCCTGGAGAACTCCGGATTCGGGTAAGTAACAGATAATTTACTTTTATATTCTTGCTTTGCATAAAGAATGCCTTACCCGCCTCTATCTTCTTCATCGCCTCGATCTCCTGGAGGGCCTTCTGGGCTTCGGCCTTAGCAGTTTTGGCACTCTCAAGAGCCAAGGCGAGCTCGGACTCTCGAGTCTTCGAGTCACGCTCCAAACTCTCGTGTTTTTCCACGAGAGCCTGGAGCTCTTGCCGCTCCTCCGCCACCCGCGCCTCCTGCTTCTCTCGCTCGGTGCGCTCCAAGGCCGCACTGTTTTTGGCCTTGGACACCGCTTCCTTCAGCGTCGCCACCTCAGTCGTGGCCCCTGCAACATTCACGTTGGTCCTGTCATTATTTGCAACGAGGTATTTCTATATACATTTACATACGGTATTACATACCCTCCTTGTCCTCGAGCTGCTTCTTGGCACGGCCGAGCTCTTTCTCGGACCGCTCGAGGCTCTCTTTCAATGAATTGACCTCCACAGTTAGTGCAGCAGAGGTCAGCAGCGAAGCCTGCATTCCCATATTGACATATTTATGTTAGACTCCTGCGTATATCTTTTTAGATCCTCAGCTCCGCTTTTCTTTCTGAACACCAAACTGAGCATCAGGGGCTACTGTCTATACGGTAACATTTTTATATAATTTGAATACATACCTCAAAGCCTGTTAATAGGCTTGTATAGGCTTTTGTCAGCCCGCTGTTGGCGGACTGAACCTTCTGAATCACCGCACTCATAACAGTGCAGTGTTCCTTGTCGATGGAGGCGCCGTTAAGCACCTCCAGCAAATTGTCCAGCGCCTCCGGGTGGACGGAGGTCTCCGGTGTCGTAGGCTTGCCCTTCTTACGAAGGCGCCGCCTGTCGGACTCTGGAACCGTTGATGGTTCCGGAGCAGTGTCCGGCCCAGGGCCGGACTTAGATCCCTCTGGGGTTTTACCCCCTTTGGGCCTGGAATCCAGGAGGTCGCCTTGCGGCGCCTTCAGGATCACCTCCTCCTAGTTTAGTCCCTTTTGGGACTCCACCTCGATGTTGTCCGTAGGGAGCGGGGAGGAAGGCGTTGAAAGTGAAGCACTATTCACATCCGACGAACCCAGGGAGCCGCTCGTCGAATCGCCGAGCTGAGCATGGGGCAGACTGCATGATTGTATTTGGTGTCAGAAGATACCGAATAATAGAGGAGCGCCATAAGTTATTCGGGTATCCGGACACTTACGATTTTGCCAGGGGCTTGACCCTGGATGGCCATTCCTCCCCGCCGTCTTCCGAATCGGAGGCGTAGTCCGGCAGAAGGGTCCTCCCCTTCTTGGACCCTCCGGCCTCCCCAGTTGGGGCGGCCTTCCTTTTCTTTCCTCCCCCCGTTGGAGGGGAAGAGGCTTCTTCTTCTTCCTCCTCCTCGTCTTCAGAGGCGGAGGGAGCTTCGGGGTTGTCAGGCGATGAATCTGACACCACCAGGCGCCGGGAGCTCTTTCGAGTCCCCGTGGCCTTCTGCTTGGCCTTCTTCTCCGGCACCATGTGAGGTGCCGGAACCAGCAGCCCCGTCAATTGGGCGTCCGCTGGGTCTTCTGGTAAGGGAGCCGGACAGTTAACTTGCCCGGACTTCTTCAGCCAGTCCTGTCAAAGGTAAGGGAGTTTAGATCCCGCATAGAGTCAGACTATGAAAGACAAGAGTCCCGTAATGGGTAGAATAGCTTACCTCGTTGGCCTGACGCCGCGAGCTGAATCCGCGATCTTCGGTAGTGGATGCGGGGGCCTCGGTGCCCTTAAACAACACCTTCCAGGCATCTTCGTACGTGGTGTCGAAGAGCCCTCTCAAGGTTTGGCGCTGTGCCGGATCAAACTCCCACAATTTGAAGGCCCATTGTTGGCATGGGAGGATCCGGCGGATAAGCATGACCTGGACTACGTTGACGAGCTTGAGATTCTTGTTCACCAGCTTTTGGATGCAGGTTTGAAGTCCGGTCAGCTCTTCCGAATCTCCCCACGTTAGGCCCATCTCTTTCCAGTAAGTGAGCCGTGTGGGAAAGCCAGGTCGGAATTTGGGGGCTGCCGCCCATTTGGGGTCGCGCGGCTCGGTGATGTAGAACCACCCCGATTGCCACCCTTTTATTGTCTCCACAGAGGAGCCCTCGAGCCATAGGACGTTGGCCATCCGGCCCACCATGGCACCTCCGCACTCCGCTTGGCAGCCGCCCACTACCTTCGGCTTGACATTAAAAGTCTTCAGCCATAAGCCGAAGTGGGGCTAGATGCAGAGGAAGGCCTCGCACACGATGATAAACACCGAGATGTTGAGGATGAAGTTCGGGGCCAGATTGTGGAAGTCCAGGCCGTAGTAGAACATGAGCCCCCGGATGAACGGGTAAAGATGAAAGCCCAGTCCGCGGAGGAAATGGGGGAGAAATACAACCCTCTCATGGGGCCTAGGGGAGGGGATGAGCTGCCCCCCATCTGGAAACTAGTGCGCGATGTCGTCAGACAAGTATCCGGCCTTCCTCAACTTTTGGATTTGCCCCTCCGTGACGGAGGAGGCCATCCATCTACCTCCCGCTCCGGACATGATTGGAGAAGGTTGAGGTGGGAAGTGCGGACTTGTGCGTTGGAGCTCGAGTGCGCAGGGACGGATAAGCAAAGGAGGAAGAAGGCGTAAACGGGAAGGGTAGATCCTTATCCCCTTATATGGGCGGCCGAAACTACGAGCCCCCACCGGCCTAATAAAGCTCGCTTATCTCCCAAGCGCCGCGGTTAATGGCGCGGTTGGGTTATCCACGCCCGTATTGATGAGAATCCCGGAATAAGGGGACACGATCTCTACTTTGACAAGACGTGCCAAGGAAACTGCCTCGCTAAACGCGCTGAGGTGGAACAGTAAAATGATTCGAATAAAGGCTTGGCCATGGCGTGATGTCACGCTGCGGAATACGTCAGCAGATTGGATTTGTGCAATATTATTCTCTCTACGGTGGTATGTGGAACTTATTTTGTAGAGCCGGACACTATCCTTGTGTTCAACATCTTCTATGAAGTATTCGGAGGAGGAACCCGCCTTGCAATGCCGAAGACAATTTGCGTGTCGGACTCGTCGTCATTGAAGCCTGGTTCAGGGGCTACTGAGGGAGTCCTGGATTAGGGGGTGTCCAGATGGCCGGACTATGACCTTTGGCTGGACTCCCGGACTATGAAGATACAAGATTGAAGACTATGTCCCATGTCCGGATAGGACTTTCCTAGGCGTGGAAGGCAAGTTTGGCGATAAGATATGAAGATCTCCTCCCATTGTAACTGACTCTGTGTAACCCTAGCCCTCTCCAGTGTCTATATAAACCGGAGAGTTTTAGTCCGTAGGACGAACAACAATCATACCATGGGCTAGCTTCTAGGGTTTAGCCTCTCTGATCTCGTGGTAGATCAACTCTTGTACTACCCATATCATCAATATTAATAAAGCAGGAGTAGGGTTTTACCTCCATCGAGAGGGCCCGAACCTGGGTAAAAACATCGTGTCCCTTGTCTCCTGTTACCATCCGCCTAGACGCACAGTTTGACACCGACAGTCCTCATGACACCACCTGTGATGAACAGGAACCCCAGATCCAACTCTTCATATGGACCTAATTCTTCACATGGATCAAATTCCTCAAATGGATCAAAGTCCTCATATGATCATCATTTTGTTAACCCTTCTGTTTCGCAGGGTAGAGCTAAGGGCTATGAATATGCGCATTATTCTTCAAATCATTATGTTCACAAGTCCTCGAAGAATTTCTCTTCTTATTCATATGCTTACCCTAACCCCTCTTATGTGAAACGAAGCGGACTAGCTTCTATGCCACCTTTCTCATATGGTGCTTGCAGAGTGATGAATTCTTTGCCACCCCTTCAGATGTGGGTGGTGAAGAAAAAGAACTAATCTCTTATGCAGGGTCAGGTCTCCAGACGTGCTCAAAACGTCTGAAGAATTTGCTGGAGACTTGAACAGTGCCTGAAAGGACGCAGGCTAATCACGAAGAAATGAATTTTCATTTCTCACGTCCTCATACTGTTTTATCTATGCTATTTCTTGATGAAATTGAACTGGTGATATTGATGTCATATTCTTCACTGATGAAGTATATGAGTTCGTAAGTTGCACTAATTCATCTGCAGGATGATCAGCCCAAAGCAAACGAGTGGGTCCTCGATAGTGGATGTACAAATCACATGACGGGTGACAAGAATCTATTGATGTATGTTCCATTATCACCGTCACATCTGAAGCATATCATCTTCGCTGACAAAGGGAAAAGTCAGGTATTGGGCCTAGGTAAGGTTGCGATCTCAAAGGATCGACACATGGACAAAGTCATGCTTGTCGAGTCCTTAGGATACAACCTCATGTCTGTCTTAATGCTTTGTGATCTCGATATGGTTGTTGTCTTTGGAAGATATCGTTGTGTTGTGATCATGGAAGCTGACCATTCCAAAGTCTTCAAAGGCATTAGGACAGGAAATCTGTATATTGTTGATTTCTCTACAGGACCACAACCAGCCATGTGCTTACTTGCAAATGCTGTAGAAGGCTAGCTATGGCATCGACGACTTGGTCATGCTGGCATGAGGAATCTGCATACGCTTGCAAATAAGAAGCATGCCATTGGCATTGAGAATGTCAAATTCCTCAAGGATCACTTATGCGGAGCTTGTGAAGCTAGAAAGATGACAAAGGCCAAGCATCCAGCGAAGACTGTCATGACTACCACTCGTCCATTTGAATTACTTCACATGGATCTCTTCGGTCCTAATCATTATTCTGCTGTTTCAAATGATGCATCTCTATATGGCTTTGTTATTATTGATGACTATTCTCGTTACACAAGGGTACACATTGTCACTTACAAACATGAAGTGCAGGAAGTCTTCAAACGATTTTCCTCGAGGGCTTCAACCAACTTTGGTGTGAAGATCAAGCACATCAGAACTGACAATGGGATCGAGTTCAAGAATTCCGGTCTTGATGGCTATCTTGATGAACTTGGTATTACTCATGAGTTATCTGCTCCTTATACTCCTCAGCAGAATGGCGTCGTGGAGCGCAAGAACAGAACCCTCGCTGAAATGGCTTGCACTATGCTTGATGAATACAAGACGCCTCGTCACTTCTGGATTGAGGGAATTGATACTGCGTGCCACGTCATCAACAGGGTATATCTTCACAAATTCTTCAAGAAAACTGCTTATGAACTCCTCACGGACAAAAAGCCAAATGTGAGTTATTTCAATGTCTTTGGTGCTAAATGTTGGATTAGAGATCCTCATCATACATCTAAATTCTCACCGAAAGCACATGAAGGTTTTATGCTTGGTTATGGAAAGGACTCGCACACCTACAGAGTCTTCAACGACGTTCTTCACAAAGTTGTTGAAACTATAGATGTGCAGTTCGATGAAACTAATGGCTCACAAAGAGAGCACCTACCTTCTGTGATAGATGAACCAGCAACTTAAGATTCTATCAAGTTCAAGGCTACTGAGGATGTCATTCCTACCGAAGAATCTCCTGAAGAATTCATTCCTGATCGTGATGATTACCGAGCTGGCGCACCTGAAGAAAATGGTGCTGAAGAAAATGCTCCTGAAGGGAATGCTGATCAAATTCCTCGAAGACAACCCACTCATCCTCGCATCGCAAATGAAGTGCAAATTGAGAATATCATTGATGACATTGAAGCACCAGGTCCTCTCACTCGCTCAAAATCTTCACATTTATCTAACTTTTGTGGGCACTTTGCTTTTGTCTCTATCGTAGAGCCCACTAAGGTAAATGAAGCATTTCTGGAGCCTGAATGGATTGAGGCTATGCAAGAAGAATTACATCAGTTCGAGCTCAACAATGTTTGGGAACTGGTCAAACGTCCAGATCCTCGCAAGCACAACATCATTGGCACAAAGTGGATCTACCGCAACAAGCAAGATGAAAATGGCCTTGTGGTGAGGAATAAGGCACAGCTTGTAGCTCAAGGCTACACACAGGTTGAAGGAATTGATTTCAATGAAACTTTTGCACCTGTTGCTAGACTTGAGGCTATTCGCATATTACTTGCTTACGCTAACCATCATGATATTATCTTACAACAAATGGATGTGAAAAGTGCATTCCTCAATGGTAAGATTGAGGAAGAAGTATATGTTGCTCAGCCCCCAGGTTTTGTAGATCCAAAGAATCCCGACAAAGTCTTCAGACTCAACAAGGCCCTGTATGGCCTCAAGCAAGCCCCACGGGTGTGGTATGACACTTTGAAGGAATTCTTCATGAAGAATGGCTTCAAACCCGGTTCACTCGACCCAACTCTTTTCACTAAATCTTATGATGGTGAACTGTTTGTGTGCCAAATATATGTTGATGATATTATCTTTGGTTATACTGACCAACATTATAGTGATGAATTTGCCTATATGATGAGTGAAGAATATCAAATGTCTATGATGGGAGAATTCAAATTCTTTTTAGGGCTTCAAATTCGTCAACAGCGCAATGGTACATTCATATCGCAGGAGAAATACCTCAAAGAAGTATTGAGGAAATTCGACATGCAAGATTGCAAAGGGGTCAAAATTCCAATGCCTGCAAATGGTCATCTATGCACTAATGAAACTGGTCAAGACTTCGATCAAAAGGTATACCGCTCCATGATTGGTTCTTTACTGTACCTATGTGCATCTAGGCCAGATATTATGCTTAATGTTTGCATGTGTGCCCGATTTCAAGCTACACCGAAGGAATCACACCATAAGGCTGTGAAGCATATTATTCAATATATAGCTCACACACCAACACTTGGATTATGGTATCCCAAGGGCTCTTCATTTAATCTCGTTGGATATTCAGACTCTGACTATGTTGGCAATCGCGTGGACCGCAAGTCAACGTCAGGCACTTGCCATTTCCTCGGACAATCTTTGGTCTATAGGTCCTCGAAGAAACAGAACTACGTATCTCTCTCCACTGCAGAAGCTGAGTAAATTGTTGCTGGATCATGCTGTGCTCAATTATTATGGATGAAGCAAACTCTCAAGGACTATGGCATCAACGTGAAGAATGTGCCTCTCTACTGCGACAATGAGAGCGCAATCAAGATTTCTCGCAACCCAGTTCAGCACTCGAAGACAAAGCACATCCAGATTCGTCATCATTTTCTTCGCGATCATGTGTTGAAGGGTGATATCTCCATCTGCCATGCAAGAACTGAAGATCAGCTGGCCGATATTTTCACTAAGCCCTTGGATGAGAAGAGATTTAGCAAGTTGCAGTGTGTTCTAAATATCCTAGAATCTTCGAATGTTCTCTGAAATAGGACACTCATCCTAACACTTATGCTGACTTGATGACTTAGATGCTCAACACACGAAGTAACGTTTTTCTTCAATCAGTGAAGACTAACCCTCTAAGTGTGAAGAAATTAATGAAGAAATTGATTCTTAGAGCCCTACGACAATTGTACGCGGTGTCTGAAATCAGCTTTCTTATACGGTGGGTTACGCCACCACCCAAAGTTGAAAATCTTCAATTTGAGTTTTTCTTCGTTTTTGAAATTCCTCAGTTCTTCAAATTCTTCAACTTGAAATGTCTTCACTATTTCCGTCGTTTGTCTTCAGTTGAATATATATATATATATACATATATGTTGAGTTTATGTCCTCTACATCATTCACTTATTGCTAATTCTTCAAGTTGACTTTTTCCGCTAAGTGAATGTGATTGGACCCTTTCCCCCTCTATGCTGAACTCAATCCAATCTTTCCACAATTTCTTCATGTGCGTTCTGATTTGAAACTCGTTCAAAATCTTCACTGTGTCCTTGACAGCTGAAGAAATTGCGAACGGTAAATTAAAACTTATCTTATCTAAGTTTTCGGCTTTGCCGCTCAAACCGTTCCGCTTCTCACAACAAATACTTATCTATTCACCCACGATCCTACACGATCGCCACCTCACAGTATGTGGGTGACACATGTCAGGTGAATGAGAAAAGCCAGGGGCATGTTCGTCTGAAATCCTCGGGCACACAGTTTTTCACTGCCACTATAAATACCCCTGTCTTCTCCCCACTTCACTTTTACTCCGCTCGAGCTCTCTCTCCCGCTCGAGCTACTTCATCGTCGCCGGTGAGGAAGAGCTTCACTGCCTCGACATGTCGCTGACGTACTCGCGCAGGTTGTGGATCTCTTCACTCCACCACCGTCGTAGCCGTCTTCCTCTGCCGAGTTAGGGCGTGGAAGATCTGAACGGACGAACTTCACCTCAACACTTCTCAGTTCGTCGTGTTCTTCACTTCGGGTAGTTAAAAGTTACTTTTATTGCCCGCTTTGATTCATGTGTTTTCCTAAAAATCTTCAAAGGTGTTTATTCTCCAAATCTTCACACACTAAACACCTCACATGTTATCTGTTCTTGATTCGTTTCTCTAAGCAATGATTTTCTTCAAGTGTGGATTTCCAAATTTGTACAACTCTGGAACCTAAGATAAAGAATGCTTAGTGAAATTCTTCAAGACTCATCGGTCAAACTCCTCAAACCTATTCTCTTTTAAAAAAAATCTTCTGAGAACGCATATGACCTCTCCACATTCCTCGCAACTATACTCTATTCACAGGTACAAATGTCCACTGCTGAATCACTAGGTTCTCATCAACTTAATTCATTTGCAGCATTCCTCGAAGAAAAGTTGCATACATCTTCAGAAACTTCAGTTGTTAATCCTCAGTTGAAGAAAATTTCTGACGACAAGAAGCCACAGAAGGGAGGAAAAAGGCCTGAGGTCAACACAGCGTTTGAAATCCCTGAGGATATATATGTTGGATATTGCACTCGAGATGAGGCCAAGTTTGGCAAGGAGGACAAGAATCAGCGCAAAGTGTGCATACAACGAATTGAGAGGAGATGGGCACAAGAATGGATGGAGTACAGATATGTTACTCCCAAGTACATGAAGAAATTCGCGCTCAATCGTCCATGCTCAAGACCTCCATTGAGGCCTGGACAACTGGCGGATCCCACCAGCCTCAAGCGCGGTGAGGACTATGCTGCTGAATGGGCTAGGCGCCAGGCCCAACTAGCCAAGCAAGCAAAAGAAGCAGTGGGGAAATTCAATGAAGATTCTGCTGCTGCTGCTAACGCTGCTGAGGCATCTGGTAGTAAGCCCAGGAAGGCTATGCCAAAGATGCCTGCCCACAAATCCAGTGCTTCTCCTTCAATGCCCTGACGGCCAAGCTCCTCAGCAATGCCCTCACGGCCAGCATATTCAAAGCCCTCACGACCAATTCCTCAGACTGCTCCTCCTCCGACAAAGTCTTCAAGTGCTCCGACAAAATCTTTGGCACCTGTGCATCTTGCCACGTGCCAAAGGACTCAAGGCTTCTCTATTGCCTCAGGAGCATCTGCAAGCTCCTTAGCTGCTCGACCTTCCTCAGCTGGTCCCTCACTGCTGAGGAAAAAGGCCACTGCTGGACGAGGTATTCGACCAAGTCGTCACAAGAAGCAAGTTGCTTTCCAGGTGCCCTCTGATGATGATGAGGTGGATGATGATGAACTTGCTGAAATCATCAGAGACAGACAAGCCAGGGCCGCTAGAGCCAAAGGCAGCAATGTGCCACTTCTTCTGGATCCCAAGATGATCCTTGATTTCATTGACTTATGGCACAAGGACCCAGCTACACCTTTGCCGGAGATGAACCTCACTCCTGGTCAAAGTCATGTTCTCACTCACTTCATTGAGGAAGAAAAGTGGAAATATGAAGAAGGACGAAGGCTAAAGAAAGTGCAATACAAGAAAGAGTGCTACCTCAAGGACAATGTCCTCACTCTTACCCCCGACCAACTCATTGCTGTACAAGCTGAAATCAAGCAACTGATTGATGATTTCAATCGGTACCATGCTGATTGGAAGGGAGCAAAAGTACGTTTCGTCAATCTGACGAAGACTTTCTCTTCAACTTCCACTGTTCCGGTGCATGTTGAAATTCCTCAAGCTGAAGCAAGTGCCCAGCCCACTGAAGAACATGCCAGCGCTGCTGATGTCAGTATAGCTGCTGAAGAAAATGAGAGTACCAGGGCTGATGACTCCATTCCAGCCGCTCTTGATATTTCCAGGGCATCCACTAGTGATGCGCCTGAGGAAAGTGAACAAGCCAGGGCAACTGCAACAATTGTGCCTGAAGAAAATGCACCTCCTGCACCTACACCAACTCCAATCCTTCCATCTGCATCAGATGCGAAGAAGACAAAGGCTGCAGAACATGCAGTGATGAAAAAGAGGAAGGCATCAACTACTTCAAATTCTTCAGCTCTGAAGAAGATGAAGACGCTGATCAGTTCAATTGACAATCCAATTGATGCCGTTCCTATCTCATCAATGCCATCAAAGGACCTTGTTCCTTATGGTGAGGAATATGAGATTCCCAAGGAATCTGATGAAGAAACTCCATCTGCTGCTTCGACAGAGCAGTTGGACGAAGAAATTGAAGTGGATGAGACCCCTTCAACCCCAGTCATTTCCTCACCTGTGCCTCAGTTCACTGCTGAAGAGGCAGGTGTTGAAGAACTTGAAGATGAGGATGTGGACATCGGATGTACCACACTAGTGCTCAATGATGACTTTTGGGAAAGTCAACACCCCAATTCTCCACTGTTCACTCCTCTCCAAACTGTTCCTCAGTCCCCCGTCGCTACAGAAGTACAAGTGGAATCTGATGAACATCATGCAACCCCGTCCGTCCATGAGGAAATTCCAGCCACTAGTGCTGATGAAAATGTGAATGAAGAAGAGATGCCTCAGGCTGCAACTGTAGATGAAACTAAAATTCCTCAGCATGAGGAACCTGAGATTGCGATTCCTAAGGTGATACTACAAATCACTGACACTCCTCAGCCCAAGCCAAAGAATCCCTTCTCCAAGAAGCCAAAATTCAAGGCTGATTATTTCTTCGGCGAGCACGTACTCTTCACTGAATTCAACCCCTATGACAATGCTCGTCTTAGAAGGAAGCATTTCTGGACAGCCAGCCAGGCCAACTTCTATTCCTTAGTTCTTTTTGACAAGGACAACATCTTCGATCATGAGCACATTCCTCACGTGGTCATGGAATCTATGCCATGCTTCACGCCGGTTCTCAGTATGCTTCATGATGCAGGCTTGCTAAATTTCTGCACTGACATCGTTGATTGGAATGAAGAGCTTATTCTTTAGTTCTACGTAACTTTGCAAATCACAGGCGATGCTGCTGACATCAACTCATGGGTGTTGGACTGGATGACTGAAAACACTCATTAAAAGGCACCAGCCTCTAAATTGCTTCGTGCCTTGACAATCAGTCCTCCACCAGAAGGCGCTCGCTGTCTGTATGATGAACCTGAATTTATTGATCATTATATGCAAGTGCTCATGAAGCCGCTGAAGCCTGGACAAGCTCAAAGGACCAAATTCCTCGTGAAGGATTTGCTCTATGTGCCCAGAACCATATACCGCATTCTGACGAAGACTATCAGCCCAATCAATGGACATGATTCTTTAGATGAAGAAATTGTGGGGATGATAAAGAATATGCTCTTCAACATCATGCATGGTATTCCAATCAATTACCATGATTTCTTCATGAGGACTCTTGTAAATGTTGCACTTTCACCGTATGAGCTGAAGCCTTATGCACCATGGATCATGAGATTCCTCAGATCAAGGTCTTCACTCAACTACAAGGCTGATACACTTAACCATGGCAGCTACTTAGCCCCAATTGAAGTCCTCAAGCGGACAATTTCCTCATCTGATGAGAAGGGCAAGTCACCAGCTGTGATCGATGAAGGCATTCGTCCATTGGATGGTCAATTCTGCAAAGCTGCATCTTATTCCACCAATGATGACTCTACCATACATGATTCTGTTGCCAATGCTCCAAAGTCAAGTCCTCAAGCTACTGCTCCACGTGTGATGACTGACCGTGAACTGCTCATAAGTCTTCACTAGAAGGTCGATCAGAATCACAAATGGGTTAAGCGTCAGTTTGGCTCTATTCTTCACAACATGACCTCTACACACAATGAAGTGAAGAAAAACCACTACTACCTCCATGAAGTGTTTGATCGCACCTGGGAAATTCTATCTCATCTATATGGCGAAGAAGATCTGAAGAAAATGGGCTTCAAGGAAGACTTTGACTGGTCTGCACCTCCACCGAAGAAATTCAAGAAGGTCAAGGTTCCTTCTCTGGTGTCCAGCTCATATTCTTCATCACGCGCCATAGACGAGCATGAAGATTTGGACGACACTGCAGCAGGCCCTACAACGACTCAAGACCCTGACAACGCCGGTGCTCCTCCATCATCATGATATTCTTCAGGGGCGTTAGTCCTCAGTTTCAACCCTTTTGGTCATTTGATGACAAAGGGGGAGAAATTTGATTTAGTCTTCAAGCGGGTCTATATATATGGGCGTTTTTTTGGTAAGTTATAACTCTCGTTCTTCTGATCACTTTGCCGGATCGAGTTGTAATCTTAAACTCTATGGTGCCTTGATACTTTTGTTGTGTTCTTCTGCATGCTTATTCCTCATTAATGTTAATGCACGCATGCTGAATCACATCAGTCACCATATTTCATCATGCATTTCAAATTCCTCATATTATATGTCAAATGCGTGTATGAATTACAAGATATAGGGGGAGATCTCCATGATTGTACTCTTCAAGTGTGCTTTGCTTCAAAAGCAAATACCTCACGATGCACATCTTCAGGGGGAGTTCTTCTATATCTTGCTATCAAATTCCTCAATATCAGTATTTACACTTCACATGTTTATCCCCGTTGAAAACTTAACCTATATTGTCGTCAATCACCAAAAAGGGGGAGATTGTAAGTGCATCTAGTGCCCCTTAGTGATTTTGGTGTATTGAAGACTTATAGGTTAAGAGACTAATGCATTTGTGAGTGTACATAGGTCTATAAGTCTATGAGGAGTTTGATATTTACAGAGAAAGTCGACCCCTAAAAATGAAGTTCTTCGACTGAAGACTTTGGATTTCTGAAGACTTTGAAAGTGAAGAAATTGTTGTGACCTTGAAGACTTGGTAATCATTTGAGGAACATGAAGCATGAAGACTTTTGTTATCATAGTTTCATTTTCTCTTTCTTGATTCATACGAAACACCGTACTGTTAAAGGGGGTCGAGGAAATACTAAGGAGAAATTTCCATGTGATGCTCAACTCAAATTCTACACCTACCAATCCCTTCGAGTGAAGCCATTGGAAATCTCGCACAGTTCAGCCATATTCTTCAGTGACAGAGACGGAATTCTTCTAGTCTCTGAGGAATTTGTTCTGACTGAAGAGTTAGGAATTCGCCAGTGCGGATTGCCTACCAAGTGAGGAACATGATAGCCCTGAGGAATTCGAACCTCAAATATTCCGACCATTGTTGTGCTACGCGCCAGCTGTCCCAAAATATCTACCCACCTAACGGTCATATCAGACAAGGGCATTTATGTCTTATCATGTCGGGCTGCTCCCCGGCTATAAATAGACGCCCCCTCCAACCACTAGCTGGTTGGCTGCTTCGAGAGAAACTGACACTTGTCATTTAGGAGCAACCCATCCTTCGAGGACTTTTGAGTGAAAATCATCAAGTGAGGAAATCCCAAACCCAAACCTACAAAACCCCAAGTGATTGAGCATGACTGAAGAGATTGATCCTGCGTGGATCCGACACTTGTTTCCTTTGAAGACTGTGCTTCTTCCAGACGGTTAGGCATCAAGGTCTAGAGCATCCAAGAGGAATTGTGGATCGACGAGTGATCGAGTTTGTGAAGGTTCGGAAGTCACCTGAAGACTTACCACGAGTGATTGGGCGAGGTCTGTGTGACTTTAGCTCAAGGAGAATACAGTGAGGACTATGTGTCCGGAACTGGGTGTCCTCGAGTTTAAATACTCAGCTGCTCCAACCAGATGTACAACTGAGACAGCAGTTGGAACTGGTCTACCAAATCATTGTCTTCACCGAGCTTACTGGTTCTATTTCCTCAACTCTTTAAATTCCTCATGTATGTTGTTGTGTGCCTGTTCATATCTGTTTGAAGACTTTGACTGAAGACTTTCTCAATTTCCTCAGCTCTATTTCTTCAGTCTGTTCGTCTTCTTCCTTGTGTTATCTTGTGTTTACGCTTTCTGTACTTTGTGCTTGTCTTCATTTCATCATGATGACTATGCCTGTGTTCTGTTATGTTCCTTTCTAAGTACTTATTCCGTTGCAAGTAGTTCTTCATTTAGGAATTTCCTCACCAGCAAATTCCTCAGTGAAGAATTCATAAAAATTGCCTATTCACCCTCCCTCTAGTCGATATAACGCACTTTCAACTGGTAATCACTATTGCAATTTTATATGAGGAAGAGGCATAACCTAACATACTTTCTCTTCTTGGATCATATGCACTTATGATCGGAACTCTAGCAAGTATCCGCAACTACTAAAGATCATTAATGTAAAACCCAACCATATCATTAAAGTATCAAGTCCTCTTTATTCCCATACGCAAACAACCTACTCACTCAGGTCTGTGCTTCTGTCACTCACGCCACCCACCATAAGCAAATCATGAACGTATTTCAAACCCAACAGAAGGGATCCCTCACGCTTGCGCGACACAGAGAGCACCATAGTACAACACCAATAATAAAACATGCAACTCAAACCAATCACGATCATCAAATAACACATAGAACAAAAAGGATCTACTCAAACATCATAGGATAGCCATACATCATTGGGAAATAATATATGGTGTTGAGCACCATGTTTAAGTAGAGATTGCAGCGGGGAGAAGATGTGTTACACCGCTGCATAGAGGGGGAGAGAGTTGGTGATTACGGCGGTAAAGTTGTTGGTGTAGATCGTTGGCACGATGATGGCCCCGGCGGTTTTCCGGCGCCACCGGGAGAGAGGGGGAGAGAGCCCCCTTCTTCTTCTTCTTCCTTGACCTTCCCCCTAGATGGGATAAAGGTTTCCCCTCTGGTCCATGGCCTCGACGGCGGAGCAGGGGCGAGAGCCCCTCTGAGATTGGATATCTCTTTGTGTTTTTGCGCTCCCTGATTCTGCCCTTTCACCGTTTCTTAAATTCCCGAAGATCCGTAACTCCGATAGGGTTGTACTTTGGACACGATTTTAATCGGGATATTTGCTTCTTGCAGCGAAATAAGGGCACAAACCGCCTTACGGAGTGGTCACGAGGGTCAGGGGCACGCCCTACCCCCTGGATCGCACCCCCTACCTCGTGGACTCGTCGGGCATCATCTCACGTTTATTCTTTTTCCCCAAAATCACATATATTCCAAAAAAATCTCCGGACATTTTTATCGCGTTTGGACTCCGTTTGATATGGATTTTCTATGAAACAAAAGACATGCAACAAACAAGAACTGGCACTGGGCACTGGTTCAATATGTCAGTCCCAAAAATAGTATAAAAAGTTGCCAAAAGTATGTAAAAGTTGTAGAATATTTGCATGGAACAATCAAAAATTATAGATACGACGAAGACGTATTAGCATCCCAAGCTTAATTCTTGCTCGTCCTTGAGTAGGTAAATGATAAAAAAATAATTTTTGATGTGGAATGCTACCTAGCATAATCTTGATCATGTAATCTAATCATGGCATGAATATTAAGACACGAGTGATTCAAAGCAATAGTCTATCATTTGACATTAGGACAATAATACTTCAAGCATACTAATGAAGCAATCATGTCTTTTCAAAATAACATGGCCAAAGAAAGTTATCCCTACAAAATCATATAGTCTGGCTATGCTCCATCTTCACCACCTAAAATATTTAAATCATGCACAACCCCGATGACAAGCCAAGCAATTGTATCATACTTTTAATGTTCTCAAACATTTTCAACTTTCACGCAATACATAAGCGTGATCCATGGATATAGTACTATAGGTGGAATAGAATATGATTGTGAGGTTGTGTGGAGAAGACAAAAAGGAGAAAGTCTCACATCGACGCGGATAATCAACGGGCTATGGAGATGCCCATCAATTGATTTCAATGTGAGGAGTAGGGATTGCCATGCAACGGATGCACTAAGAGCTATAAGTGTATGGAATCTCAAACTGGAAGCTAAGTGGGTGTGCATCCAACTTGCTTGCTCATGAAGACCTCGGGCAATTGAGAAATCCCATCATCGGAATATACAAGCCAAGTTTTATAATGAAAATTCCCACTAGTATATGAAAGTGATAACTTAAGAGACTCTCTATATGAAGAACATGGTGCTACTCTGAAGCACAAGTGTGGTAAAAGGATAGTAACGTTGCCCCTTCTCTCCTTTTCTCTCATTTTTTGTTTTTTTGTTTTTGTTTTTTTGGTGGGCTTCTTTGGCCTCTTTTTTTATTTGGTCTTCTTTGGCCTCTTTTTGTAAAGTCCGAAGTCTCATCCCGACTTGTGGGGGAATCATAGTCTCCATCATCCTTTCCTCACTAGGGCAATGCTCTAAATTGATGATCATCACACTTTTATTTACTTACAACTCAATATTACAAATCGATATCTAGAACAATATGACTCTATATGAATGCCTCTGGCAGTGTACCAGGATGTGCGATGATCTAGCATAGCAAAGATATCAAAAAACGGACAAGCCATGAAAATATCATACTAGCTATCTTACGATCATGCAAAGCAATATGACAATGAATGCTCAAGTCATGTATATGAAGATGATGGAAGTTGCATGGCAATATATCTCGGAATGGCTATGGAAATGCCATGATAGGTAGGTACGGTGGCTGTTTTGAGGAAGATATAAGGAGGCTTATGTGTGATAGAGCATATCGTATCACGGGGTTTGGATGCACCGGTGAAGTTTGCACCAACTCTCGAGGTGAGAAAGGGCAATGCACGGTACCGAAGAGGCTAGCAATGGTGGAAGGGTGAGAGTGAGTATAATCCATGGACTCAACATTAGTCATAAAGAACTCACATACTTATTGCAAAAGTCTATTAGCTATCGAAACAAAGTACTACGTGCATGTTCCTAGGGGAATAGATTGGTAGGAAAAGACCATCGCTTGTCCCCGACCGCCACTCATAAGGAAGACAATCAAAAAATAAACCATGCTCCGACTTCATCACATAACGGTTTACCTTACGTGCATGCTTCGGGAATCACAAACCTCAACACAAGTATTTCTACCAATTCACAATTACTCACTAGCATGACTCTAATATCACCATCTTTATATCACAAAACTATTGCAAGGAATCAAACATATCATATTCAGTGATCTACAAGTTTTATGTAGGATTTTATGACTAACCATGTGAATGACCAATTCCTGTCATCTCTCTAAATAGATATAAGTGAAACAAGAGAGTTTAATTATTTCTACAAAAGATATTCCCATGCTCTAACAAATATAAGTGAAGCAAAAGAGCATTCTACAAATGGCGGTTTTCTATGTGTAAAGAAACAGGCAATCCAAACTTCAAATGATAGAAGTGAAGCACATGAAGCATTCTACAAAGCCATACTACAAAGATATAAGTGAAGTGCAAAGAGCATTCTATAAATCAACCAAGGACTATCTCATACTAGCATGGTGCAATTATTAAAAGAAAAATAAAAGGCACACGACGCTCCAAGATTTACACATATCATGTGACGAATAAAAATATAGCTCCAATTAAAATTACCAATGATCGTTGGAAGAAAGAGGGATTTTCTTCCGGGGCATCCCCAAGCTTAGTTGCTTGGCATTCCTTGAATATTAGCTTGGGGTGCATCGGGCATCCCAAAGCTTAGGCTCTTGCCACTTGGTAGAACCAGGGGTCCAACCGGACCTGCTCCGGAGGTTGTAGGGGAAGGATGGAGCGGGGCTGGCAATGAGCGGGTGCGCCGGTGGCAGGGTGCCATCGCGTCGGAGGGAGATGGTGGCAGCGGCTAGGGTTTGGTGGCGGCTAGGGTTCCGGCTCCTCTGGGAGCCGGGTAACAAGAATAATAATATTCTTATTGCTTAATCTCAAAAAGAGTCTTACAGCATATATTTATAACCTAGATAACTTGCATACGAATTAACCTAAGATAACTTGTGGGCTAAGATTGCCCGGTGGGCCTTTTACGGCCGTAGGCTAAACCGGTCATAACACTTCTCACCGGCTGCACAAACAGCTCGTCCTCGAGCTGTAAGGTGGGGAAGTGCTTCCTGAACTTCTCGAGGTGATCAACCAGCGTCAAACACCTTCCTGACAGCTGGGGTGGCCAGGTCGGTGGCGACGGCGTCCTCCGGAATGTAGTCTATAACCTCCAGGTAGAATAGTCGCGGGCAGGCATGGCCGGGCGTGTGGGGCTCGTCGCAGTTGAAGCACAATCCTTGGTGGTGACGCTCGAGTAGCTCGGCTGAGGTGAGCCGGCGAAACGGGCGCGCCGCGGTCACAGCGAGGGGTGCCGCGGAAGCCTGCGCAGGCCGACCCTACACGGAATCAGGCTTGGGTAGCGACCCAGCGGTCCGAGACGGTGATGCCTGCTGGATGGCCACCACGTGGCGATCGAACGTGTGGGCGTAGTACATGGCCGATTGAAGATTCCGGGGTCCCCAAAGTTCCACGTCCACGCGGATGTGATCCGGAAGTCCACCGACGAAGAGGCGGGCCTGCTGCTGCACCGTCACGCTCGACGTGTGGCACGCCAGGGCCTGTAAGCGGTCGGCGAAGTCCTGCACCGTGGAGGTGAAGGGAAGGCGACCGAGCTCCGCCAAGCGGCTTCCACGGACAGGGGGCCCAAAGCGAAGGAGGCAGAGCTCGTAGAAGCGCTCCCAACGGGGCATGCCGCCCTTGTCCTGCTCGAGGGTGTAATACCATGTCTGTGCCGCACCGCAGAGGTGGTCGGAGGCGAGCCAGGTACGCTCCGATGCGAGGGTGCGCTGCCCGTGAAAGAACTGGTCACACTGTTTGAGCCAGTTGAGGGGGTCCTCCGTGCCGTCATAGGTGGTGAAGTTGATTTTGGCGAACCGCGGCGGTGTCTGCGCTGGAGCGCCGTGTCGAACTGGCTCAGAGGAGTGGAGCAGGGCGACTGGTGGTGCCTGGTCCGAGTACTCCGGGTGGCGACCTGCGGTGCCGGATGGCCTGTCAAACTGCGGGAACAGGCTCGGCTGTTCGGAAGCCGCGGTGTATATCGGCGATGGAGAGGACCCAGCCGCCCACGCTGGTATTGGCGATGGAGAGGGCGGGAACCGGACCTGGTTGATGGGCAGACCGGCCGGAGCAGCGGACGACAGTCCGGCGCTGGGCAGAGGTGGCGCCTGGAGCTGCAGCGGCTGTTGCGTCTGCTGTGGGTAGCGACCAGACATGGCGGAAACCGGTGTAGAAGTCGGCGGCCACGACGGCCAGAGCTGGCCCGCGGCTAGGGACTGCTGGAGGTGCAGCAGCAGTGGAGGCCTGCTGGTGTAGCCCGCCTGGAACGGCAGTAGGGGCGGTCCGCTCAAGCTAGACGCGGCCTGGACTGGCCAGTGCATCACCGGGTGGCTGTAGGCAGGGGGCGTAGCCGAAGTGGTGGTGTACGGGCTGGCCAGGTATAGGGAGATGCCCTGGACGGCCGTCACGAGGTCCCGCGTGAATATTGAGGTTGTCGGCGGTGGCGCCGGGGAGACGGGAGCCGGCGGCGTTGGGGCCGGTGGTATTGGGGCCGGCGGTGGTGGGGGCCCCGCTGTGGCGCTCGGCCCGGCAGCGTCGGAGCTCCGTTGGTGGTCATTGGGGGGGGGGGACTGCGAGGCGGTGGTGCCGGAGGGCAGCGGGGAGGCCCCCTGGTTCTACCAATATGGTATCCGAGCGGGCGCGCTGGCGACAGGGCGCCATCGCGTCAGAGGGAGATGGCGGCGGCGGCTAGGGTTTGGTGGCGGCTAGGGTTTTGGCTCCTCTGGGAGCCGGGCAACAGGAATAATAATATTCTTATTGCTTAATCTCGAAAAGAGTCTTACAATATATATTTATAACCTAGATAACTTGCACATGAATTAACCTAAGATTGCACGATGGGCCTTTTACCGCGGTAGGCTAAACCGGTCATGACACTACTCCTTATTCCTTCATCCATCGTGATCTCACCCAAAACTTGAAAACTTCAATCACACAGAACTTAACAAAACCCTCGAGAGATCTGTTAATATAATAAAACAAATCACCACTTTAAGTACTGTTGAAAACTCATTCTTATTTTGTTTTTTCCTTTTAGCTACTGTATTATAACTTCTCTATGGCTTATACCACCGATAAAATCGATAGTTTCATCAAAACGAGCAAAACAATGCATTAAAAACAGAATCTGTCTTAAACAGGACAGTCTGTAGTAATCTGAACATCTACCATACTTATGTAACTAACAAAATTCTGAAAAAATTATGACATAATAAAAAATTTGTATAGAAGTACTGTGCAAAAAGTTTCAGAACCGTTTGACTTTCCAATAAAAAATGTAAAATCACGCACTACAGCCAAAGTTTTTGTTTTTACACCGCACAAACCAAACAAGCAATCTAATCATCCTAAAGGCAAATCTTGGCACATTATTTTTATAATACAATGGATTTATAAAAGGGGATAATTATTTTTGTTTAAAAGTTTCTATAATTAAGATTCACAAAGTTTCCATGGGCATGAACAAAGTTCAAGGCATGCTCCCACTTTAACAATGCTCGTCTCTCTCACTTTCACTTTTCTTTTTGAAAAAGTTTTAGGGTCCCCTCTTTATTTTTTTTGTTTTTAAACTTCATAAAAGTACTCAATAGAAATAAATGACTCTCTAAAACTTCCGGGTTGTCTCCCTGACAGCACTTTCTTTAAAGCCATTAAGCTAGGCATATAGTGCTCAAGTAATGGATCCACCCAGATCCCAAGGTATATCAAAGCCAGTTTTAATTAACAATGATTTGTAATTTAGTAGTGAGCACAGAATAGCATATATCATGTAATGATGAAGTCTAACTCTCTTCCTATGCATATGCATGTCATAAAAGAATAATTCATGCACACAAAGTAAAGGCCAATGCATAGTATAAACAGTTTCTTGCAACTTTATCATATTGGAAACATAGAGAGGCGGAGATGTAGTTCCTCTCTTATAATAATTGCAAGTAGGAGCAGCACGCACATGCATATTATATTTATCAAAATCATTATGTGCAACTGTAAAAGGCAACCCATCAATATAATCCTTAATAAGCACAAACTTCTTTGATATAGTGTAGTTGGGAGAATTCAAAAAGATAATAGGACTATCATGCATGGGTGCAATAGAAACAATTTCATTCTTAACATAAGGAACTGTAGCAAGTTCATCTCCATAAGCATGATTCATATTGGCATCATGGCCACAATCATAGCAAGCATCAAGTTCATCAAAAAGGGGTATTTCAAATGAATCAATGGGATCATAGCAATTATCATAGCATTCATCCTTCAGTTGGAATGAAGGGACATCAAACAATGTATGAGTTGGAGGGTTACTCTCATTATAAGGTGGGCACGGGTAGCTAATCCGCTCTTCCCCCTTTTTTTCTTCGCTCTCCTCATCATCTTTTTCATCTAGTGAGCTCACAGTTTTAGGAATTTCTTCTTCCATAGATTCCTACAAAATATTAGTCTCTTCTTGGACAACGGAGACTTTCTCAATAAATGCATCAATATCGGCATTGTATTCATAATTCTCATAGCAATATTTAAGTATAGCAAAATTTCTAGGCCTATAAATATCATCATCAAAAGCTTCATACTTTCCAAACAAAGATTCAGTTTCATAAGCACCCTCAAAATCAACAATCTTCTATTCGTTCCACATCATAGTAATCATATATATATCATTAGCATAAGAAGCCAAGGTTTCATTATCACTAAATCTGCATGAAAAGGGAAGGTGTGGATCCTTCATCCTTGAGCAACAAGTATAATCATATCTCAAGCATAGTTGCCGAGCATACCAATGCAACATATGAATTTGATCCCACAATAGTTTCCCTTTTTGAGTCAAGCGATAATCCCTTCAGTATTCACGTTGATCCAACGTGTCTCCCATTATATAGTTCAATGGGGTTTTCTCAGGATTATTAAAGTAGTGCATAATATCTTTCACATAATGAGCATCGAGGGTTTTAGGAGGTTCCCCATCTCCATGAGTAGCAAGTACACCTAATTTTTTTGGTATTTCGTGTTCCATATCCATAACTAAAGATAGAGAATGACTTAGAACAGAAAATAAAAACTACTTGGTGATGAAGCAAACAAGCACACACGAGAATATTCACCCCACACTATTGCTCCCTCACAATGGCGCCAGAAAATGTTCTTGATAACCCACAAGTATAGGGGATCAGTTGTAGCCTCTTTCGATAAGTAAGAGTGTCGAACCCAAGGAGGATCTAAAGGTAGAACAAATATTCCCTCAAGTTCTATTGACCACCGATACAACTCTATGCACGCTTAACGTTCATTTTACCTAGAACAAGTATGAAACTAGAAGTACTTTGTAGGTGTTGTTGGATAGGTTTGCAAGAAAATAAAGAGTTCATAAATAAAAGGTAGGGATTGTTTAGATGAAGACACAACTAAGTTAGTTTTAGTAGAGAGCTTTTTGTCACGAGAAAGTTATTTGTCCCTAGGAAATCGATAACTAGACCGGTAATCACTATTGTAATTTTATATGAGGGAGAGGAATAAGCTAACATACTTTCTCTTCTTGGATCATATGCACTTATGATTGGAACTCTAGCAGGCATCCGCAACTACGAAAGATCATTAAGGTAAAACCCAACCATAGCATTAAAGTATCAAGTCCTCTTTATTCACATACGCAAACAACCTACTTACTCGGGTCTATGCTTCCGTCACTCACGCCACCCACCATAAGCAAATCATGAACGTATTTCAAACCCTATAGAAGGGATCCCTCACGCTTGCGTGACACGGAGAGCACCATAGGACAGCACCAATAATAAAACAAGCAACTCAAACCAATCACGATCATCAATGAACCCATAGGACAAAATGGATCTACTCAAACATCATAGGATAGCCATACATCATTGGGAAATAATATATGGCGTTGAGCACCATGTTCAAGTAGATATTACAGTGGGGAGAAGAGTTGTTATACCGCTGCATAGAGAGGGCGAGAGTTGGTGATGACGGCGCTGAAGTTGTTGGTGTAGATCGTCGGCACGATGATGGCCCCGGCGGTGTTTCGGCGCCACCGGGAGAGAGGGGGGAGAGACCCCTTCTTCTTCTTCTTCCTTGACCTTCCCCCTAGATGGGATAAGGGTTTACCCTCTGGTCCATGGCCTCCATGGTGGAGGAGGGGTGAGATCCCCTTCGAGATTGGATCTCTCTCTCTCTCTCTCTCTCTCTCTCTCTCTCTCTCTGTTTCTGCGCTCCCTGATTCTGCCCTTTCACCGTTTCATAAATTCCCGGAGATCCATAACTCCGATTGGGTTGTACTTTGTACACGATTTTTATCCAGATATTGGCTTTCTTGCGGTGAAAGAAGGGAACCAACTGCCTTACGGAGTGGTCACGAGGGTCAGCGGCGCGCCCTACCCCTGGGGCGCGCCCCCTGCCTCGTGGACTCCTCGGGCATCATTTCCTGTTGATTCTTTTTCTCAAAAATCACATATATTTCAAAAAATCTCCGGAAGTTTTTATTGCGTTTGGACTCCATTTGATATGGATTTTCTGTGAAACAAAAAACATGCAACAAACAAGAACTGGCACTAGACATTGGATCAATATGTTAGTCCCAAAATAGTATAAAAAGTTGCCAAAAGTATGTAAAAGTTGTAGAATATTGGCATGGAACAATCAAAAATTATAGATATGACGGAAACGTATCAGGTCAAGGCGGCGACAGCTGAGCCGCGGGGAGGAGGCTATGGCCGTGAGCATGTGTGCGTGAGGGAGAGAGGGGGAGAGGGGGCACTCACGGGGGCCATAGGGATTTAGCCAGCATGGTGTGGGGAGGATGGGGACGAGGCGACCAGGTCGGGGGTGACGAGGACGACGTAGCTGCAGCGGGGTGGTGCCTGTGAGATCGCGCTGGGGATGCGTCGGGGGCGGGCAACGGTGGTCAGGGCACGGTCGTCGGGGCATGGGGATCGGGCGCAGGGAGCTCCGCTCCCTAGAATGATGTGTGTGTGTGTGTGTGTGTGTGCGCGCCGCGACGTGGACGGGATCGAGGGGAGAGATGGGGATCGAGGGAGTGGGGAGTGGGGCGAGGGGTGCGGCCAGGGAGGTTAGGGTTTGGGGGATAAAAGGGGGTGAGGGGGACCAGTTGGGCCAACTGGGCTGGCCGGCCGGTTGCTCGGCCGGTTGGCCCAGGGGTTTCTGGGGGTTTCCCATTTGTTTTTTTGTTTGTTTCTGTTTTGTTTTTCTTTCTCGTTTTATTTATATTTCTTTTCTATTTTTGCTCATTTTGAATATATAGTCCTTATATAAAAACATGGTTTCTTCATGACAAATAGTTAGGGAATATTTTCAACACATCGAACATTTTAGTTTTGACTTTTGAAAACTTTAGTTGTCTTAACTTTAATTCCAATTTTGAATTTGAATCCATTTCGAACTAACGCGAGATTATCAACTATAACCGAGGTGACATGGCATCATTACCGCGGGATTAATGTAGCCTAATTATCCGGGCGTCACAGCTTCTTATGTTGTGCATTACCGAGAGGGCCCGGAGATACCTCTATGATACTCGGAGTGATAAATCCTAATCTCGATCAATGCCAACCCAACAAACACCTTCGGAAATACCTGTAGAGCATCTTTATAATCACCCAGTTATGTTGTGACGTTTGATAGCACACAAGACATTCCTCTGGTATCCGGGAGTTGCATAATCTCATAGTTGGAGGAATATGTATTTGACATGAAGAAAGCAATAGCAATAAAACTGAACAATCATTATGCTAAGCTAACAGATGGGTCTTGTCCATCACATCATTCTCTAATGATGTGATCCCATTCATCAAATGACAACACATGTCTATGGTTAGGAAACTTAACCATCTTTGATTAATGAGTTAGTCTAGTAGAGGCTTACTAGGGACACAGAGTTTTGTCTATATATCCACACATGTATCAAGTTTCTGGTTAATACAATTCTAGCATGAATAATAAACATTTATCATGAAATAAGGAAATATGAAATAACAACTTTATTATTGCCTCTAGGGCATATTTCCTTCAGTCTCCCACTTGCACTAGAGTCAATAATCTAGTTCACATCGCCATGTGATTTAACACCAATAGTTCACATCGTCATGAGACCAACACCCAAAGGGTATACTAGAGTCAATAATTTAGTTCACATCGCTATGGGATTAACACCCAAAGAGTACTTAGGTGTAATCATGTTTTGCTTGTGAGAGAGGTTTAGTCAATGGGTCTGCCACATTTAGATCCATATGTATTTCGCAAATTTCTATGTCTACAATGCTTTGCATTGAGCTACTCTAGCTAATTGCTCCCACTTTCAATATGTATCCAAATTGAGACTTAGAGTCATATGGATTGGTGTAAAATCTTGCATCGACGTAACTCTTTACGACGAACTCTTTATCACCTCCATAACCGAGAAACATTTCCTTAGTCCTCTATGGATAATTTTGACCGCTGTCCAGTGATCTACTCCTAGGTTACTATTGTACCCCCTCACCAAACTCATGGAAAGGCGCACAACAGGTCTAGTACACAGCATGGCATACTTTATAGAACCTATGACTCAGGCATAGGGAATGATTTTCATTCTCTCTCTATCTTCTGTCGTGGTCGGGTTTTGAGTCTTACTTAACTTCACACCTTATAACACAGGCAAGAACCCTTTCTTTTACTGATCCATTTTCAACTTCTTCAAAACATTATCAAGGTATGTGCTTTGTGAAAGTCCTATCGAGCGTCTTGATCTATCTCTATAGATCTTGATGCCCAATATATAAGCAGCTTCACCGAGGTCTTTCATTGAAAAACTCGTATTCAAGTATCCTTTTATGCTATTCAAAAATTCTACATCATTTCTAATCAATAATATGTTAGCCACATATAATATTAGAAATGCTATAGAGCTCCCAATCACTTTCTTGTAAATACAGGATTCTCCAAAAGTCTGTATAAAACCATATGCTTTGATCACCTCATCAAAGTGTATATTCCAACTCCGAGATGCTTGCACCAGTCGAAAAATGGATCGGTGGAGTTTGCACACTTTGTTAGCACCTTTAGGATCGACAAAACCTTTTGGTTGCATCATATACAACTCTTCTTTAAGAAATCCATTAAGGAATGCAATTTTGACATCCATTTGCCAGATTTCTTTTTCATAAAATGCGGCAATTGCTAACATGATTCGGACAGATTTAAGCATCGCTACGGGTGAGAAAGTCTCATCATAGTCAACTCCTTAAACTTGTCGAAAACCTTTTGCAACAAATCGAGCTTTATAGATAGTAACATTACCATCAGCGCCAGTCTTCTTCTTGAAGATTCATTTATTCTCTATGGGTCGCCGATCATCGGGCAAATCCACCAAAGTCCATACATTGTTCTCATACATGGATCCTATCTCAGATTTCATGGCCTCAAGCCATTTATCGGAATCTGGGCTCATCATATCTTCTTCATACTTTGTAGGTTCGTCATGGTCAAGTAACATGACTTCCAGAACAGGATTATTGTACCACTCTAGTGTGGATCGTGCTCTGGTTGACCTATGAGGTTCTATAGCAACTTGATCTGAAGTTTCATGATCACTATCATTAGCTTCCTCTCCAGTTGTTGTAGGGATCACTGGAACGAATTTCTCGGATGAGCTACTTTCCAAATTGAGAGTATGTATAATTAGCTCATCAAGTTCTACTTTCCTCCCGCTCACTTCTTTCGAGAGAAACTCCTTCTCTAGAAAGGTTCTGTTCATAGCAACAAAGATCTTGCCTTCAAATCTGTGGTAGAAGGTGTACCCAATTATTTCCTTAGGGTATCCTATGAATACACACTTCTCCGATTTGGGTTTGAGCTTATCAGGCAGAAGCCTTTTGACATAAGCATCACATCTCCAAACTTTAAGAAACGATAACTTAGGTTTGTTGCCAAACCATAGTTCATACAGTGCCGTCTCAACGGATTTTCACGGTGCCCTGTTTAACGTGAATGTAGATGTCTCTAATGCATAACCCCAAAACGATAGCGGTAAATCGGTAAGAGACATCATAGATTGCACCATATCTAATAAAGTGCGGTTACGACATTCAGACACACCATTACGCTGTGGTGTTCCAGATGGAGGATCTGTGAAACTATTCCACATTGTTTTATGTGAAGGCCAAACTCGTAACTCAAATATTCACCTACACGATCAGATCGTAGAAACTTTATTTTCTTGTTACGATGATTCTCCACTTCACTCTGAAATTCTTTGAACTTTTCAATTGTGTCAGACTTGTGTTTCATTAAGTAGATATACTCATATCTGCTCAAATCATCTATGAATGTCAGAAAATAATGATACCTGCCATGAGCCTCAATACTCATCGGACAGCATACATCGGTATGTATTATTTCCAATCAGTCATTAGCTCATTCCATTGTTCCATAGAACGGAGTTTTAGTCATCTTGTCCATGAGGCATGGTTCACAAGTATCAAATGATTCATAATCAAGTGATTCCAAAAGCCCATCAGCGTGGAGTTTCTTCATGTGCTTTACACAATATGACCTAAATGGCAGTGCCGCAAGTATGCTGCACTATCATTATCAACTTTACATCTGTTGGCATCAATGTTATGAATATGTGTATCACTACGATCGAGATTTTATAAACCATCAACATTGGGTGTATGACCATAGAAGGTTTTATTCATGTAAATAGAGTAACAATTATTCTCTGTCTTAAATGAATAACTGTATTGCAATAAACATGATCTAATCATATTCATGCTTGACGCAAACACCAAATAACATTTATTTAGGTTCAACACTAATCCCGAAAGTATAGGGAGTGTGCGATGATGATCATATGTCACGTCCAATATGCGATACTATCCTAAAGGGACTCGAATGTCCCACCAAGGATAGAACTGCATATTGAAACGCTTTTGCAAGGTGGATATCATTACATCAACATTACATAATAGATGGGGATACATACAAGAGGCATACAATGCCACACGAATACAACATCATCATACATAACATCAACATCCGTCTACTGATGAAACACAAACAGAAACTCAAACGACATCCACCCTGCTAGCTCAGGCTGCCGACCTGGAACCTATCCCCTGATTGAAGAAGAAGCAGAAGAACTCCAAAACAAGTAACATCGCTCTTGTGTCAAGATCATCGCAAAACCTGTACCTGCAGCTGTTGTTGTAGTAATCTGTGAGCCACGAGGAATCAACAATCCCATTACCATGGGTATCAAGACTAGCAAAGCTTAATGGGAAAGGAAGGGGTAAAGTGGTGAGGTTGCAGCAGCGACTAAGCATGATATGGTGGCTAACATACGCAAATAAGAGCGAGAAGAGAGCAAACGGAACGGTCGTGAAGCTAGCAATGATCAAGAAGTGTTCCTGAACTCCTGCTTGCGTCAAACATAACCCAAAACCGTGTTCACTTCCCGGACTCCGCCGAAAAGAGACCATCACGGCTACACACATAGTTGATGCGTTTTAATTCGGATCTGGTGTCAAGTTATCTACAACCGGACATTAACAAATTCCCATCTGCCACATAACCACGGGCACGGATTTCGAAAGTTTATACCCTGCAAGGGTGTCCCAACTTAGCCCATGATAAGCTCTCGCGATCAACGAAGGATATTACTTCTCCCGGGAAGACCCGTCCAGTCTTGGAATCCCGGTTACAAGACATTTCGACAATGGTAAAACAAGACCAGCAAAGCCGCCCGATGCGCCGATAATCCCGATAGGAGCTGCACATATCTCGTTCTCAGGGCAACACCAGATAAGTCAAGCTACGAGTAAAACCAGACCTCGAGTATCCCCGAGGTGGCCCCGCAGGGTGCTCGGTTTGGACCAGCACTTAGAGAAGCACTGGCCCAGGGGGGGATAAAATAAAGATGACCCTCGGCTTAATTACTCCCAAGGGAAAGGTATAGGTGGTAGGAAAATGGTAAAACCAATGTTGAGCCTTGCTGGAGGAGTTTTATTCAAGGCGGACTGTCAAGGGGGTCCCACAAATCACCCAACCGCGTTAAGGACGCAAAATCCGGGAACATATTACTGATATGACGGAAACTAGGGCGGCCAGAGTGGAACAAAACACCAGGCATAAGCCGAGCCTTCCACCCTTTACCAAGTATATAGATGCATTAATTAAATAAGAGATATTGTGATATCCCAACATAATCCTATCCACCATGGAGCAATCTTCAACTTCACCTGCAACTAACAACGCTATAAGAGGGGCTGAGCAAAGCGGTAACATAGCCAGGCAATGGTTTGCTAGGAAGGGTGAAATGGTTAGAGGCTGACATGGCAAATTGGGAGGCTTGAAGGGCAAATGATAGGTAATGCAGCAAAGCAATAGAACGAAGCAATTAGCATAGCAATGATAGTAGTGAGATACAGGGTAGCGGTCATCTTGCCTGAAATCCCGCGAGGAAGAAGAACGAGTCCATGAAGAAGACGAAGCCACGAAGACGAACCAAGCATAGAAGAACGAATCCTCACGATCGCAACGAAACGGGAACTATCGAGAAGAAGCACACAACATGGTAAACACACCACACATGAACATGACATGATGCACAAACAAGTATGATGCAAGACAAGACTACATGAATCTACTCATGGCAAGAGATGATGCATACAAGATCAACACAACAAAGCAAGTTTAAATGAGGCCGTAAACAACATATAACATTTCCAGTAAGTCCTCATATGCAAATTTCGAAATTGTTCCAGATCTGAACAAATATTAAGTTGAAGTTGTTAAACATCAAGTTAGATAGCACCAAGAGAATCTAGATGAAATTCTAGTCAGGTTACATATAAAGTTCATTTAATTCGGAGCTACGGCCTAGAAGATATGAGCAAAACAAGTTAAACATGTCATTGATGCTAAATACATACAAACATCAAGCAAACACCTCAAAACAAGAATGCAACATGATAATATGAAAATATATGCAATTCTAAGCAAGTTTCATATAGAGCACACTCAAAACGGAGCAAGGGTTCAACACATACTCTATACAAGGTTAAAGGGCATGCTGTCCAAAACAGCAACTAGGCATCTAGCAAGCATCAAAACAACATGCTACAACACCTTAAAATGAAGACAAAAGGCATGGACATGATGTACAAATGAATATTAACAAAACATGAACACTGAGATATCTCTAGAAATCACTAGAACATGCTCAAAAGGACATGGCAAGATTGCAAATAATAACAGTTTACAGGCTTAGCAGAAATAATATCAGGTTGTAATGTTTAGAGCTATAAAACAACATGCTACAGGAACTTATCATGGCAAACAAAGGCATGGCATGCTACTACTAAAGACGAAGAACAAATCACCCTTACTGAACTAATTCTAAAGATCAACAGAAAAGATGGTGGCATCCATGCAAACATAGCAAGTGATATGACAGATTCAAACATGGCAGGAACAACGATAAGTAGGCATGTTGGTGAGCTTGTACCGCTCACCACAGAGCAATACATGGCATTACAAGGTGACCAATAGTAAGAATACATGTTTATGAAGCAAAGCATGGCAAGAGAAAGTTCATAGGGTGCATGGATCACTAGCAAGAAACATGGCAAATCTGAACTTTATGTTAACAGGTTGACATCAACATTATTTAGCAAGTCGAGAGCAAGATATCAACAATCTATAGCAAGCTATAAATTCAAACAGGGGCATGGATGGATAGAACATGACATGTATAACAAAACATGCTTAGTGAACATCTCCAGATTATGCATATAATGACTTGTAGCAGCAGGTTTACATAGCATCATGATGTAACAGATTCAGACTAGCAAAACAACAACAGCAAGTACCCTACTTCATGAGCCCGATGCACTCAGTATAAGACTCAAAAAAATACAAGACAATCACCCCCGTAAATATGGCATGATGTAGTACAAAACACATGTAGAGCTCATGCTCATAGGATGCACACATCAAATTCAATAAAAATGACAAATCATCAAGTTCTGTAAACAGACAGCAGTTAACATCATATAGCACTCTTGCAACAATGATTAGGGCATCAAGATGGACTCAAACAAGCATGATGAACATTTTGATATATCATGCACGCAAAATGGAGCAATATGCACAAAGTTATGGCATGGCAAAATGGCACACACAATATATAAAATTTGGGACTTAGCAGTTTATCGGGAAAAAAATAGACGCGTGCAAGATAGCTAAAAGTCACACGGTGCGGGATTTAGGAGGGGGGTGGCTCACCATGGGCTGCAGGCCCGGGTCGGCTGGAGTTGGGCTGGGCCGAGGCCTACACGGGGAGGTGTCCTCCTCCCGATCCCGCCTGGATCGGGGAGGCAGGGCAGCGGCGCGGCGACTCCGGTGGCTGGGACACAGAGGCGAGTCGCCGGCGAGGTCGAGGCGAGGCGGGACGAGCGGATCCGGCCAGAAATGGGCAAAGGGGACAGCGGCCTGCCGGATCTGGGAGGCGGCGGAGTCGGGCATCCATGGCATGCGGTGCACCTGCGAGGAAGAGGCAGAGAGCTCAGGTGAGATCCAGCCGGGGAGAAGAGAAGGGAGGCGCGACGAGAAGGAGAGGGGCGGCGAGGTCGGACGCGCGACGGCGGAGGGCGATGGCGGCGGCAGACAGACACCTGGGACGGGGAGGCACGGCGTTTGACGGCGATGGACGGTGGAGGGCGCGGGCGGCGCGGCGGCGGGGCCACGTCGGCGGCACGCGGACGGGCGAGGCGCCTGAGGCGCGCGGGCGGCGAACGGGCCCCGCGGGCCCGAATCGGGTCCGGCGGGCCGCAGCTGCGGGGACGGCGAGGAGGACACATGGCGATGCCAGTGGCTACGTGGCGGTGGCGGTTTCGTCCGGTCCGATCCGGACGTGTCCGCCGGCGGAGAGGGAGCGGGGCTAGGGTTTGGACCCGTGATTTTCGGGGGGAGGCACATATTTATAGATTTTGGGAGCTAGGATAGTCCAAATGGGAAGCGGTTTTCGGCCACGCGATCGTGATCGAACGAACGAGAGCATGAAGGGGGTTAGGATGGGTTATGGGCCACTTTGGAGGGGTGTTGGGCTGCAATACAAAAGGGGCTTTGCGGTTATCCAGTTAACCGTTGGAGCATCAAACGACCTCCAAATGGAACGAAACTTGACAGGCGGTCTACCGGTGGTGTATCAAGGCCGCTTGGCAAGACTCTGTCCATTCCGAGAATGTTTAACACCTGCACAGAACGAGAGACAAAAGGGGGACGCCGGAGGACATAGGAGTGCCGGATTGCAAAACGGACAACGGGGAAAAAGCTCGGATGCATGAGACGAACACGTATGCAATGCAATGCACATGATGACATGATAAAATGCAACACACAAGCAAATGACATGGCCATGACGGAGAATAATTGGCAGACACCTGGCGCATCGAATCCGGGGCATTACATCATATCAATCTTGGAACCCTTCCAACACACATCGTCACTTCACCCTCAACTAGTCTCTATTTATTCTGCAACTCCTGTTTCGAGTTACTAATCTTAGCAACCGAACAAGTATCAAATAACCAGGGGTTACTACGAGCACTAGTAAGGTACACATCAATAACATGTATATCAAGTATACCTTTGTTCACTTTGCCATCCTTTTATCCACCAAATATTTGGGGTAGTACCGCGTCCAGTGACCATTTCCTTTGTAGTAGAAGCACTCAGTTTCAAGCTTGGGTCTAGCTTTGGGTTTCTTCCCGGGAGTGACAACTTTCTTGCCATTCTTCTTGAAGTTCCCTTTCTTTCCCTTTGCCCTTTTATTTGAAACTAGTCGTCTTGTTTAATCACCAACACTTGATGCTTTTTCTTGATTTCTACCTTCGTCGATTTCAGCATCACGAAGAGCTTGGGAATCGCTTTCGTCATCCCTTGCATATTTTAGTTCAGCACAAAGTTCCAGTAACTTGGTGATGGTGACTAGAGAACTTTGTCAATCACTATCTTATCTGGAAGATTAACTAACACTTGATTCAAGCGATTGTAGTACCCAGACATTCTGAGCACATGCTCACTAGCTGAGCTATTCTCCTCCATCTTGTAGGCAAAGTACTTCTCAGAGGTCTCATACCTCTCGACATGGGCATGAGTCTAAAATACCAATTTCAGCTGTTGGAACATCTCATATGCTCCATGGCGTTCAAAATCTTTTTGAAGTTCCGGTTCTAAGCTGTAAAGCATGGTGCACTAAACTATCAAGTAGTGATCATATTGAGCTAGCCAAACGTTCATAATGTCTGCATCTGCTCCTGCAATAGGTCTGTTACCTAGCGGTGCATCAAGGACATAATTGTTGTGTGCAGCAATGAGGATAAACCTCAGATCATGGACCCAATCCGCATCATAGCTACTATCATCTTTCAACTTTTTCTCTAGGAACATATCAAAAAACAAAGGGGAGTTGCAATGCGAGCTATTGATCTACAACATAATTTGCAAATACTATCAGGACTAAGTTCATGATAAATTAAAGTTCAATTAATCATATTACTTAAGAATTCCCACTTAGATTGACATCCCTCAAGTCATCTAAATGATACATGATCCAAATCAACTAAACCATGTCCGATCATCACGTGAGATGGAGTAGTCATCAATGGTGAACATCTCTATGTTGATCATATCCACTATATGATTCACGTTCAAACTTTCGGTCTCAAGTGTTCTGATGCCATATCTGTATATGCTAGTCTCGTCAAGTTTAACCCAAGTATTCCGCATGTGCAAAACTGGCTTGCACCCATTGTATTCGAACGCAGAGCTTATCACACCCGATCATCACGTGGTGTCTCGGCACGAAGAACTTTCGTAACGGTGCATACCCGGGGAGAACACTTATACCTTGAAATTTTAGTAAGGGATCATCTTATAATGCTACCGCCGTACTAAGCAAAATAAGATGCATAAAGATAAACATCACATGCGGTCAAAATATGTTACATGATATTGCCATCATCATCTTGTGCTTTTGATCTCCTCACCAAAGCAACGTCATGATCTCCATCGTCACTAGCTTGACACCTTGATATCCATCATAGCGTTGTGGTCATCTCGCCAACTATTGCTTCTACAACTATCGCTACCTCTTAGTGATAAAGTAAAGCAATTACATAGCGTTTGTATTTCATACAATAAAGTGATAACCATAAGGCTCCTGCCAGTTGCTGATAACTTCTACAAAACATGATCATCTCATACAACAATGTATATCACATCATGTATTGACCATATCACATCACAACATGCCCTGCAAAAACAAGTTAGACGCCCTCTACTTTGTTGTTGCAAGTTTTACGTGGCTGCTATGGGCTACTAGCATGAACCGTACATACCTACGGCACAAAAACCACAATGGTGATTTATCAAGTTTGCTGTTTTAACCTTCACAATGACCGCCCGCAGTCAAATTTGATTCAACTAAAGTTGGAGTAACAAACACTAGTCGTCCACCTTTATGCAAAACTAGTTGCATGTCTATTGGTGGAACCGGTCTCATAAATGCGGTCATGTAAGGTTGGTCCGGGCCGCTTCATCCAACAATATCGCCGAATCAAAATAAGACATTGGTGGTAAGCAGTATGACGATCACCGCCCACAACTCTTTGTGTTCTACTCGTGCATATCATCTACGCATAGACCTAGCTCGGATGCCACTGTTGGGGAACGTAGCAGGAAATTTCAAAAATTTCCTACTCGCATGCAAGATCTATCTAGGAGATGCATAGCAATGAGAGGGGAGAGTGTGTCTACGTACCCTCGTAGACCGTAAGCGGAAGTGTTTATCACACGGTTGATGTAGTCGTACTCTTCGTGATCCGATCACGATCCAACCGATCTAGTGCCGAATGGACGACACCTCTGAGTTTAGCACACGTGCGGCTCAATGACGTCTCCTTCCTTCTTGATCTAGCAAGAAGGAGAGGAGAAGTAGATGGGATCACAACCAACACGATGACATGGTGGTGATGGTGGTGGTGGTGCACCGATAGCGCTTCTTTAAGCGTCGCTGGGACGAGGCGGTGGAACTACGGAGTAACGGGAGAGAGAGGGGCTCCAAGGGCTTGGTGTATCCTCTTGGGGAGCCCCCTACCCTCTACATATAGGTGTAGGGGCATGGAAAACAGACCCTCCAAGCCCTAGGGCACAGCTAAGGGGGAGAGGACTTGGACTCCAAGTCCAATCCTATTCCTGCTAGGACTCCTTCCTTATTTGCCTTCCCTAGCCACATGGGCTTTTGAGGACTTGGTGCGCCTAGCCCAATATGGCCAGGGCACCTCCCCGCAGCCCATGATTTCCCATGGGTCGTGGTGAACCCACTTGTGGACTTCCGTACCCCTTCGAAATCCTGCGGAACCTTCTGGAAGCTTCCCGGTACAATACCGAAAAAATGCACCTTTTTCCGGAGCCCAAAATATGACTTCCTATATATATATCTTTATCTCTTAACCATTCCGAGACTCGTGACGTCCGGGATCTCATCCGGGATTCTGAACAACATTTGGTTACCACTCATCAAATATCTCAATACTAGTCCAGCGTCAACGAACATTAAGCGTGCGACCCTGCGGGTTCAAGAACTATCTAGACAGGACCAAGACACCTCTCCAGTCAATAACCAATAGCGAAACCTGGATACCCATATTGTCTCCTACATATTCTATGAAGATCTTTATTGGTCAAACCGTAATGACAACATACGTTATTCCCTTTGTCATCGTATGTTACTTGCCCAGGATTCGATAGCCGGTATCTTGATACATAGTTCAATCTCGTTACCGGCAAGTCTCCTTACTCATTTTTGAATGCATCATCCCGCAACTAACTTATTAGTCACATTGCTTGCGAGGCTTCTTATGATGTGCATTACCGAGAGGGTCCAGACATACCTCTCTGATACTCGGAGTGACAAATCCTAATCTCGATCTATGCCAACTGTCGTGGAATTGTCACGGCAGATGTCCTAGTGTGAGGACTTAGTCGTGGAGCCATCGCAACTAGGTTAGCTTAAAGGGGTTTAACGAGACAAAGGACACAAGGATTTTATACTGGTTTGGCCCCTTGAGGTGAACGTAAAGGCCTAATCCAGTTTGAGGTCGTATTGCTTATGTCTCGATTACCAGGGAGCTAATCCGCTTGACCTAGCTTTCGATCCCTTGTTTCTTGCCCTGAAATGCCGCCAGGTCATCCCTTTATATACACAGGTTGACGCCCAGCATCTCATGGAGTGCCGGCCAGCTCATAAACAACATGTCCGGCTCGGTGACTAAATATACTTGCCTTCCAATCTACGTCATACACATATGGCAGTTTACCCCTATGGGCCTTAAGTTGCCTTTGGGCCTTGGGCCCTTAAAAAGTCTGCTTCATGAACCACCATCTTCAACATCTTCATGGGCTTTGCATTGCTGAACCGCCATTGGTATAACCCGGTCCCTCCTGGGCGGGTCATACCCAATAGTCATATCCCCAACATTAGGCTCCAGATTGATTTGAACTTGTTCATGTCAATCTTCATCACTTAGAAAAATCCTTCTTCCTTTATTCTTGCGAGATCTCATAACCCGCCATGACGTCACGTCATGTGATTGTGGTACCACTACTGGAAACAGCTACTTTGCCATCTGGCCGCCGTAATGTCACTTGTCATTAATTTAACACAAAGCCTGAATCTTAACAAATCTTTTCTTTTAATGAAGCTCCCAAAATCCAGGCGTTTGCGCCGTCACATATCCATTTTTTGGTCTCCTTGATTCCAGCGCATGTCACTTATCCTTCTAGCCTTATAAATAGGGCCAAGGGTTCCTTTTCACTCTCCCCCTCTGCCTTCTCGTCTTCCACCTAGCGACGCATCTGCGCATCTGAACACCACCGCCGCCGACCTCCTCAACTTCTACGACTCCGGCCGCTGCATCAACATGAACGAGACCAGAGAAACACGACGCCTCTCTGTTGCTCAACAGACCCAGTAAGCATCTTAACTTCCCTGCCATAGATCTCCATTAGGGTTTCTGAAGCTCTTCGGAGTTCATTATCGTTCTTCACTGCACCTCTATTTAGTCCTTACTTAGATCCAAAGATGGCCTTAAAACGTGCGTGATCTGTTTCTATACCTTCTCTTAATCACCGAATATGCTTCCCAGATGCAGAAATCCTGTCAACATACTAGTTCTTCCGCTGCTTCGATACTAGGTTTTGTTTTTATTTTATTTTCCAAACAGCGTCAGATCCAAAATAGACTGCACCAATCTGTAAAACCTATTTATCCAACACTTAGCAGAATTTTCCTTCTTGATAGATCTTAACTATCAGTTTTGTCATGGCGTCTTACATCACCAGTTATAACTAGTCATATGTCATTAGGCCCCGTTTCAGCCACCAATATGTATTGTTAACTTTTATCCCGGCTTAACAAATCAACTTAAATCGGCCATATTCCTTTTAGGATTTTCTCTTACGATGCCGAAAACAGTTACCTCATGCAATTGGGTTCCTTCCATTGTAACCAAAAAATACGCTTGAGGATTTTGTCAAAATTGGCTATTTGTCCGCAAAAGATGTCCTGTATTGGCGCGCTCCCAAGCCAAATGAGAAGAAACCTCAGCCACGGGATAGTGAGGTCATTGTTTCTACTAATCATATGAACCGGGGCTTCTCACTGCCTGGATCCAAGTTTTTCCGAGATGTTCTGCACTTCTTTCAACTGCATACTCAAGATATCGGACCCAACTCTGTGTCAAACATTTGTAATTTTCAAGTATTCTGTGAAGTATACCTTCAAGAGGAGCCCAATGTTGAACTCTTCAGGGAATATTTTTATCTGAACCGACAGAATGAATTTACCAATGGCCCCAACTTAGAACTTGGCGGGGTCTCAATTCAACAGAGAAGAGATGCTATCTTCCCCTATGCCCACTTCCCAAGCCACCCCAAAGATTGGAACCAGACATGGTTTTATTGTAAAGACACCTCTCCGGCTGATGAGAATCCATTACCGGGTTATTGTGTCCAGAGACTCAATCCAAAACATCATCTTCCTGAAAAGCTTACCGCTGCTGAACGTGCCAAACTTGCACCCACTATCGCAAAGGTTAAAGCCTTGCTGGGGAATGGGTTAACCGGAGTTAACTTGGTTCGGTGCTGGGTTTCCTGGCGAATCATACCCTTGAGCCACCGATCTGGCTTAATGTGCACTTATACGGGTGACACAAAAGATCCACTGCGCCACGGCTTCGATTGTTTAACTGATAATGCAGTGAGTGAAATGACAAAGACCCTTCTGAACGAGAGCCTGGAAGACTGTAGCAAAGTGGGATTGAACCCCTTCTGCGAATCTAACCCGACACCAGATGTGAGTCTATAAATCACTTATTTTACCTTATCATTCGAATGTTCTATTAACTCAACCTTTGATGATTTTCACAGGCTGAATCCGATTTTTGGAATAAAGAATATGACCATGAGGCTGCCAAGAAAGCAAGGGCCAAAACGAAAGTCGTCAAGAGAACCGCCAAGAAGAACAAGAAGAAATTAAGCGCTTCCGAGATGTTCGATTTGGACGACAGCTCTGAGTCGGAGGTAGCTCGTGATTCCCTTGGCTCCTTTTTCAACTATCTTATTGACACTGGTTATCATCAGGATGACATGTGGGCCAGTCAAGCGATCAAAGAAGAGGTAACTATTATTTCCTCCGACTCAGAGCCATTGCCAAGACAGAAAATTCGACGGGTGAGCCGGAAAGTAAGCTTTTCACACCCCTTAGCTCATTTGGATCCTCACTTTCTTTTGAAGCAATAGCAGCACAAGAAGCGGCGACAAACTCGGACTAGCGAAGGTGAAGAATTATCTTCCGGCTTGCCAAATACTCCAACTCCACGGAAACGTTGAAATGAGGTCATTCCAAATGTAAACTCTTTTTACCCTCTGGCAGGTCTCATTCGCCAGCCACTAAATTCTTCTAATTCAAACTATCAGGAGACTTCTCGCTCCTCTTCCAGTGACTCATCACAGACCCAGCTGCCGACTTTCAAAACTGCCCCTGGGTAACAACAATTATTTATTATTTTCTTCCTCCTTGGGCTCTTATCCTTGTATTGACCTCTCATAACTCATGCAGCGGAAAAGCAAAAACTAGCAAGAAGGCAAAGGTGATCAAGACGGCTGAAGATCCCAAAGTCCCTAAACCGGAGCAACAAATTCCTGCGTCCGACACCTCCGCGCCACAAGCAGATAAACGTGTTCATGATGTTCCACCAGAAATTACTGACCTTTTCGTTGAACAGACAAACAAAAATCCTTTGAATACTGAATCATCAAGCCCAATTAAACTGGCTGGAACACATGGCGATGACGTGATGATCACTAGCACCGGATTGGGATAGCCAGGAAAACCTACTGTCTTGGCCAAACAATCCGCCAAAGAAGAATATATTGAGAAGCGAAAAGTGAGATTTGATGTTGCCAACTACTCTCAATTGAGCATTAGTGAAGTATCCTCTGGTTATCTCAACCAAGTGCACACCAGTCAAGACCTTGAAGCTGACATGGTGAAGCAGATGCATCAAAAATATGAGGTATGAACTCCTGCTTTAATGAGTTATGCATATCCTGTCAGCCCCCAAGTCTATTTTGTATGATAGGATTGAATATATTGTAGACTTAGAATAACCATGCGTATAAATAACATCCTTGATAGAATCCTTCAAAATCCTGCTTGCCCATCCGAGTTAAACTAGGTCTTTAACAATTGTATCCGTAGCCCCCAAGGGTCGGTTTAATCAGCATGAATGAACTGGTACTGTTCACCATCGTCTATAAATGAAAGCTTACTTGTGTAGCCCCCATGAGCCGGCTGTGGTTGTTTACAACACAACCGGGTCATCACAAAATAATAACGAAAAGCGAGCAATATGCATTAGCCCCCAAGTGCCAAGTGCTTTTGCTTGAAAAAATGCTTGGGACTTGTTTATATGTACCTTTGTATGAAGAATTTTTCTGCACTCATTAGCCCCCAAGTGCCGAGCGTTGTTGCTTGCAAAAGGCTCGGGACTTCATTTTTGTAACCCGAATATGAACATGATTTTAAACCAGTGCATATACAGGACACCACTGCTCAACTTCAATCACAATTGGCTGATGTGAAATCCCAACTGGAGTACCAAGAATCTGAGATCCGAAAAGCTGACTCAAAGTTCAAATTTAGTCTGGATGAAACGAAAAAACTGAAGACCAGTTTTGACGGTAAAAGAACTGCTTGGGCTGAAGCAAAAACTGCTCTGACGCAGCAGGCTGAAAAATCAGAAGCTTCTCTCCAAGAGGTGACCACTAAGCTTACCGATTTAAAACGCCGTATATCCCAGATGGTTTCTGCTATCTTCGGTAAGTATCATAACCGAGTCTTATCTTTCATGTCATAAACTGCCTCTGATCAATCGACAATTGTTACATAGGTCCTAGAAGCAGCAACCTTGGTCAAGAGATGCTTGTGAAGCTCAAAGTCGTATATACGCTTGTTGAACAGCTATGTACTGGAACTTAGTGCATGCTGGCAACGATTTCTCCAACTGACCAAGCACCCACTCTGTTGAGTGACGTCTTGAAAAAACTTTCTGTTCCGCCTGCTAGGATTGAAGAGATAAAACGGTCATCTGCAAGAGCCGATGCCGTGATGGCTTTAAGCCGGGCTAAAGCATGGCAACGGGAGCTAGACCCGGCCGATCTAGCTACTGGGTATCCATGTTTAAAAGAAGACGGCACACCCTTTGACAAAAAAGACTTCACTGCTTGTGTGAAAGAAATACGTCCCTTGGCCAGTCTGATTGCTGATGAGACGTATATTTCAAAATATGAACCGGCTTACGATATGGAAAATCAGAAGATGACCACGCCGGCCTACAAAGTGATGGATCCGATCCCTCCAGCCCGTAAGCATACTTTCGCCCTTGAAGTTGATCCGTCCGAACTTATAGATGATGAAGCTGAATTCCAAGCCTTGTGTGGCATCGATTGGTCATCATCAAACTTCCAGGTAGTAGAGGAGGACGAAGAACCAGAGAAGGATGATCTAGAAGCTTCAAACCGTCAAGGCCAAGAAAATTGATCCGCTGGGTGGTTCATATATTTGATCTTATGAAAATAGTTGATCATTTTGGCTCATTGAGTTATGTAATAGGCTAGTAAAACTTTGAGCTGACGTGACATCATGCACGTTTTGTTCTGTGCAACACTGCTGATCCGCCAGTTTTAAAACCACCACTTTATGCTTATGATAGCGTCAAGCAGATTAGCATTATCCTGCACACAAACAGATCACAAGTGCCCTGGTGGTTTACCGTAGGGCGGGTCATAATACCCCATATAAAAACACTAGTGACTAAAATAATTCATGACCAGGTCCATATATAATCATAACAAAAAATATCATATCAGTGATATGTAATCACACTGCCAACTTATCATACCAGTGCAGTACAGGTAACAACCCAGAATATTGAGCATAAAATGCCATGTTCAGTCATTATATACTGCCGACTTACAACACCGTTTGCAGCAAGGGGTAATATCCCACAACTTAGAGCAGAATACTTCCAATATTTAATATCATCATATGCTGGCGACTTATAATCCAAATCCAGGCGGGTTTATCAAAAAACCACAGATATACTCAAAGATTAGTAATAGAAATTAAGGCTACATGGTCTGAATCGGTTGGTAAACCATATGTCAATGTGATACAAAGATGAACCCAAAAAGTTCAAAATAGAAAACAATAAAATAGGAAAAAACACAAGGCTTTCATAGGCTGCCAAGCCGAAATCTCAAGTGCGTTCAAAGGGATGCACAACCACTAAGTTAAACCTTCATGCAAACCTTATAAGCCGGGCCTCACATGACCAATCGTCGTTTTAACTTTGACAAATTCATGGTCTTATATAAGATTGACTATCAAAAGTACGACAGGTCATTCCAGTCAATCTGGGTGGAGTGGTAGACTTAAAAAGGCAGGATAACTCAGGTTTTTAGGTGAATACACCTGGCTTCCAAGACCAACTTTTAAGCCTATTACAAGGGTCATACAAACTCTTGTCCGTTGAACAAAGAGCCCCCAGGTAACATTTTATTAAGTCGGATCAAGAGAGTAATCAAGGCTCTGCTCGTTAAGTAGGTCGCCCCCATATGATCTCAAAGTAGGGTACCTATGTTTGAGTTGTGCTTTGCAACAAACTCTCTTTGGCCCCTTTACCTTGGGTAACAAGCCCCCAAGTGTTTTTTAAGCATGGCGTATAAGCCGGATTAAGGGGTAAGCATAGCTTTGTTCAATGAATAGGAAGCCCCCCTCGTGACCATATGAAGCGTCAATAAAGACTCACTATTATCACAAATGAAACGACAGAGGCCCTGCTTTGTTAGGGATGCCGGCTTTATTATATTAATCATACTATATACATTGTCATAATATGTACATCACAAGAGCCGGTGGCTCAGGTGTAATAAGGCCGAACATGAGCAATATTCCATGGCTGGCAGGTCTCCTCCTCCGATGTGCGTGGGTCCTTATGGTATCGAACATCGATAAGGTAGTATGACCCATTGTTCAGATTCTTGCTGACCACAAAGGGCCCTTCCCAAGGTGGGGATAACTTGTGCATATCAGATTGATCCTGGATGAGCCAGAGAACCAAGTCGCCTTCTTGAAAGGTTTTGGTTTTAACCCGGCGGCTGTGATAACGGCGTAAATCTTGCTGGTAAATCGCCAAACGAGCCGCCGCGAGGTCACGCTCCTCATCTAACAGGTCAAGTGCATCCTGACGTGCCTTTTCATTGTCAGCCTCAACATAAGCCTCCACACGAGGCGAGTCATGACGGATGTCACTAGGGAGAACTGCCTCTTCTCCATAAACCATAAAGAAAGGTGTGTAACCCGTAGATCTGTTGGGGGTAGTATTAATACTCCATAACACGGACGGTAACTCCTCCATCCAACAAGCCGTTGTTCTCTGCAAAGGAACCATAAGCCGGGGCTTGATGCCTCCCAAAATTTCTTGATTGGCTCTCTCAGATTGACCGTTGGATTGGGGGTGAGCCAGTGATGATACATCAAGTCGAATATGCTCACGTTGACAAAACTCTTTCATAGCTCCCTTTGACAGATTAGTGCCATTTTCAGTTATAATGTTGTGGGGAAAGCCAAAACGTAAAATCACCTTTTTAATGAACTGAACCGCTGTCGCCGCATCACACTTACTCACCAGCTCTGCTTCGACCCACTTTGTGAATTTGTCAACTGCCATCAAAAGGTGGGTCTTTTTATCCTTGGACCTTTTGAAAGGCCCAATCATACCAAGCCCCCAAACTGCAAATGGCCAAGTAATTGGAATCATCCTCAACTCTTGAACCGGCACATGAGCTCGTCGTGAAAATTTCTGACAACCATCAAATTTACTGACCAAATCCTCTGCATAAGCATGAGCCGTCAGCCAATAAAACCCATGACGAAAAGCTTTAGACACAAGAGACTTAGAACTGACATGATAACCACAATCTCCGTCATGAATCTCAAGAAGAATTTCACGGCCCTCTTTAGGAGAAACGCAACATTGAAACACCTTAGTAGCACTACAATGGTGCAACTCGCCATTGACAATTGTCATTGACTTAGACCACCGGGCTATCTGTTTGGCCAGGGTTTCATCCTCAGGTAACTCGCACCAGGTCATATAAGCCAAATATGGAACTGTCCAATCAGGAATAGCGTGAAGAGCCGCCACCAATAGCGCCTTAGGGTCAAGAACAGCAAGATCTTCTTCTATAAGCAATCTGACTGAAGGGTTATGCAGATTATCCAAGAAAGTGTTAAGTGGCACCGGCTTACACTGGGACCCTAACCAGCTCAAAGCATCAGCCGCCTCATTCTTCCTGCGATCAATATGTTCAACTTGATAACCTTTGAAATGACCAGCAATAACATCAACCTCACGACGATAAGCCGCCATGAGTGGATCTTTAGAATCCCATTTGCCTGAAACTTGCTGAGCCACCAAATCTGAGTCGCTGAAACATCTCACCCGGCTTAAATTCATCTCCTTAGCCACCCGAAGACCATGGAGCAAGGCTTCATACTCAGCTGCATTGTTGGTACAAGGGAACATCAACCTTAAGACATAACAGAATTTATCACCTCGTGGGGAAGCCAAGAGAACTCTAGCCCCCGAGCCTTCCAATTTCCTGGACCCATCAAAATGAATAGTCCAATATGTGTTATCAGGCATCTGCAGCTCTGTCCAGTCATTGATGAACTCCACAAGTGCTTGGGATTTGATGGCTGTGTGAGGCATATATTTCAAACCATGAGGTCCATGCTCAATAGCCCACTCACTACAAAAAAAGACACATCCGTGACATTTTGGGCCGAACGAATGTTTTTTCTGTCATACTTATGACACTTCTATAATGATAATTGTGACAGAACCCGGTATCATCATAGATGTGGTGGGCTAAAAAATCATGACAGAAAATGGGCTTTTCATCCTGGCGGGTCGGAGAAGCAGTTGCATGACATTCTTTGGCCTGTCCATGAAGGAAAAAACCATGGTAGAAGCGAGGGCGAGGAAAATTTCGGGGTGTTGCCGGTTACGGTGGGTGGTCAGGGCCGAGCGATGCATGGAAGTTTGCATGTTCCTCTCGTACACGCACGTGCGTGGGTGCAAGGCGTTGGGCTCTAACTGAACCCGAGCGAGGCATTCGCCTACTGAACCCGACCGATTACACTGTAGGCTACGCGTTACTAAACCCGATCGAGCGATTCCTTCGCTACTGCTGCTAACTGAAGCCGATCGATGCTGCCTCTGGATGAACAGTGAGCATTGCTTGGGGGGTTGGATGAATAGTTCTCGGTGGGGGTGGATGAACAGGACCCCGTGGTGTTGCCTCTGGATGAACAGGACCCCAATCGATCGAGCCGGTTGCGGCTGGATGAACAGGACCCCATGGAGGGCTAGATAAACAGGACGGCCCCGTGGAGCGCTAGATGAACAGTAGACGGTGGAGGACTGGATGAACAGTAGCCCGTGGAGGGGTGGTTGAACAGGAGCCCGTGGAGAGGGCTAGTTGAACAGTAGCCGGTGGAGTAGCGCACGGTGGAGGCTTGATGAACAGGAGCCCGTGGATGAACAGTCGCGGGTGGAGGCTGGAGGAGGTCGACGGTGGATGAATAGTAGCCCGTGGAGGCTAGAGGAGGTCGACGGTGGAGATGAACAATATCCCGTGGAGGCCTATTTTGCGGTACGCCACACCCCTCCCAATGAACAGGACCCCCGTTTCGACCGTAGCGCTCCAACACAAGTCTGTTTCCTCCATTTTGCAGTACGCCACACCCCTCCCGATCAACAGGGCCCTGTTTCGACCATAGGAGGTCCAACACAAGTCCATTTCGTCCGTTTTGCGGTATGCTAGACCCCTCCCGATGAACAGGATCCCGTTTCGAACGTGGACGGTCAAACACAAGGTCGTTTCCTTCGTTGTGCGGTACGCCAGGCCTCGTTTCCATCGGCTATTCCATCCAAGCCGATTGGCTACCACGTGTTTTGTTGTCTCCCCATGAACACGACGCATTCAGTTGCCTCCCAATGAACACGACGCATTCCATTGCCTCCCCATGAACACGACGACGACGCAGTTTCTCCATTCCGACCCAGCCATGTACATGAGCCATGGCCGTACGTATGCGCGAGTAGGCGTTTGAGACCCCGCCCATATGTACGTACACGGCCGTATTTTCTTTCTTGCACACTGGCCGCTGTACGTACATGTGCATGCTACGTGCGCGCCTCTACTACGACACATGCGCGCCTCTACATCGACCAGTATGTATGTACACGTTCGCGACCACAATGACAACGCTACATATGCTTCGAACAGGTGGGTCTCGACTATCAGGCACTTCCTTGCATGTGAAGATGTAGCTGGTGGGTCCTAGGAGTCAGGGGGGCGAATCGTTTTTTTTGCCCGTAATATGGACGCACTTCCTTGTGTGTGAAGATGTAGCTGGTAGGTCCTAGCAGTCAGGGGGAAACGTTTTTTTCACGAAATATGATGGCTCGACCGGTGGGTCCCATCTGTGAGGTGGAGGAATAATTATTTTCCGAGTAATAAGGAGGCACTTCCTTGCTGCGGCCGTAGACCCAGCTGTCAACCTCTCCACGTGCAGTCCACGTCCGATGGAAGTCGTTTCTTGACCTTGTTGACCACGCCGCCCCGAGAGCACTAGGGCGGTGGACGACGGCGAGTCTTAGGAAGGGGACGCCGCAGAGCCGGGGAAGACGCGGCAGTGGAAGCCCGCGCGGAGAGGATTACGAGGGTTCACTAGTTCGGCTGCGGTGTGAGGCTGCCATCGCCGCAGGGCCTGGCCAGCAGTGGGAATAGTAGGGGCGGTGAGGCCTCCGCGGCAGCACAGCCAACGACCGGCGCTGGTTTGGGCGGCTGGAGCAAGAAGACCAGAGGTTGAAGAAGCACTACGGCCGTTGGATGGACATCGTACGGTCACTGGAGCTAGAATCGTTCATATAGACTAAGTTGACAAAGCCCTCCGTCCCCGTCAACTTAGTAGGCCCACAAGTCAGCCTCCCACCGAGGTGGGTCCCAGCTAGCAGGGGGAGTATTCATTTGTTTGTGCGTAATAAGTTGGCACGTCCGGTGGGTCCGAACTGACAGCGGGGGGAACGTTTTTTCGCGAAATACGATGGCCTGTCTGGTGGGTCCCACCAGTAAGGGGGGAAACGAATTTTTTCGTGAAATACGGTGGCCCGTTCGGTGGGTCCCTTCTGTCAGGTGGATGAATAATTATTTTGCGTGTAATAAGGAGGCACTTCCTTGCGGCTGTCGTGGACCCAGTTGTTAGCCTCTCAACGTACATTACTCTTCCGATGTAAGTCGGTCATTGACCACATTGACCATGCCGCGCCGAGAGCACCATGACGATGGACGATGATGAGGCCTAGGAAGGGGACGACACGGAGTCGGGTAAGACGCGGCAGTGGATGCCCACGTGGAGAGGAGTATGAGGGTTCACTGGTTTGGCTGCGGTGTGAGGCTACCGTCTCCACAGAATAACATGGGGTGTGGGTGAGTGGAAGGATGGCCTGGCCAGCGGTGGGAGTAGTAGGGGCGATGAGGCCTCCACGGCAGCACAGCCGACCACGGGAGGCAGGAGCAATCGGCAGGACCTGTGCTGCTTTGGGCGGCCGGAGCAAGAAGACCAGAGGTTGAAGAAGCACTATGGTCGTTGGATGGACATCGTACGGTCACTGGAGCTAGAATCGTTCATATTGACTAAGTTGAAAAAGCCCTCCATCCTCGTCAACTAAGTAGGCCCACAAGTTAGCCACCCACTATGGTGGGTCCCATCTAGCAGGGGGTATTCATTTTTTTGTGCATAATAAGGAGGCACTTCCTTGCGTGCAAAGATATAACTGGTGGGTCCGACCTGTCAGCGGGGGGGGGGGGCATTTTTTTTCGCAAAATACAGAGGCCCTTCCCATGGGTCCTAGCTGTTAGGTGGAGGAATCATTATTTTGCGTGTAATAAGGAGGCATTTCCTTGCATGCGGTCGTGGACCCAGCTGTCAGCCTCTCCACATACAGTCCACTTCCGATGGATGTCATTCATTGACCATGTTGACCAGGCCGCGATGAGAGCACCAGGGCGGTGGACAACGGCGAGGCCTAGGAAGGGAACGACACAGAGTTAGGGAAGACTCGACAGTTGTTTCCCATATGGAGGAGTACGAGGCTTTACTGGTTCGTCTGCCATCCCCGGAGAGTAACAACAGGTGTGGCTGAGTAGTGGGATGGCTAGGCCAGCGATGGGAGTACGATGGGGTGGTCAGGCCTGCACGGCAGCATAGCCGGCCACGGGAGGAGGGAGCAGGCAGTCACACCGGCGCTTGTTTGAGCGGCTGGAGCAGGAAGAGCAGAGATTGAAGAAGCACGACAACCATTGGATGGACATCCAACAGTCACTGTTCTCGTGTGTTGACTAAGTTGACACGGTGTTGCTTGTGCATCAACCTTTTTTAGGAAAGCATACGCGTGAACCTGTAGTAGGCACACAAGTCAGCCTCAAATCTGTGGAAAACAACATACAACCCATATGCCATTATTTCTAATAATGTACATGCCATTTGCTAATTCTTAAGAATTTTTTTGAAGCCCATCTTCTTTTTGTTAGCATTACACCCCATATTGTGGCCACGGTTAAAAAGTATACGAAATTTTGCATATTTCGGTGCGGTCAACTATTTTTAATCCCGAAATATCGATTCACATTCAAACTATTTTGTAAAAATAATTTATTTAAATATAAAATCCAAATAATTGTCCACACATAAAAATCAATGAAATTTAAAATCTTGTAATAATAAAAATTGAAATTAATTCCCAGTTTGTTGTGTTTTAAAAATGTACAACCCATTTCTAGGCAAACCGAATGAAACTCTCCTCGTCTTGAAAGGTTTGCAGCCTAGTAGGGCTGATAAAGCAAGTAGGCCTCGTTTGGGTATTTCTTAAAAAAATAGAACTGGGCTAGCCATTTTTAGCAAGAAAAAAACATAACTGGGCTCATGATGTGGTAAACATAAATAAAACCATGGCTAGATGGGCCACAGCCCCCGCACAGCCCCGTTGTTACCCCGATCCGTCGCTAAAACTAGTATAAATAACAACTGCTTGGTCCTAAGAAAACTGCGTGACCTGTTGGGTCCCTGGTGTCAGCCGCTCGTAGTGTAATTCTCTCGTTTATTGACTACGTTGACAATGGCGTGAGCCCCAGATGTCCAACCATCAGGAGGAACCATATTTTTGGGCTTGTAATATAGAGTCACTTGCTTGCGTACTGCCATGACACTGGTGGGTCCCTACTGTCATCCTCTCCATGTACAGTCATCTCCTAGTTCCTCTCGGTTGTTGATGATGTTGAGAACGCAATAGGGTGGCGCACCGTGCATGGCGAGCGAACCAAGGCCGCAAGGCAGAGGACGACAGCGAGGCCTTGGACGGAATGAGTTGTGGAAGATGCGCCGGTCCATTCGGAGGCAGAGAGAAGTACAAGGGTTGACTGGTTCGGGTGCGTGTGCGTTTTGGGGCAGACGTTGCCGGAGAATAACATGACATGTGGGGGAATAGAGGGGGGGACCGGCCAACATTGGAGGGTACGTATGGTAGGGCGTCGGAGGCGCAGCCAGCCAATCGAGGCGGGAGTAGGCGGAGCCGACGGGGTGGTTTGGTTTGGGCAGCTGGAGGAAGAAGAAGACAAGAGATAGAAGATACACGACAGATGTTGGATGTCAATCCAACGACTGGTAGGTAGAATCTTTTGTTGACTGGCTAGTAAGTCGACACCACCTTGGATAGGCTATTTCCTTGCGGGCCAAAATGTCAGAATCCAAATCTGTCACGGTCATGCAGCCTTTCCTATGAAAATTTACAGCCCATTTGATGTGCTAGTTCGAAATAAGTTTGTGGGTGCTGGTGGGGGCTAATCACTTAGCTTCTATAATGTACAGTGAGCTCAGGTAGCCAGCGAGAGTGATGTTATTTCCTATGGTTGGGATTTGTTACACTATTTCACTCTAAATTAAACGAATGGCAAGCCATTTGCCTTGTTTCAAAGAAAATATGACAGTCACAGCCGAGTTGAAAAGGGCAAGAACATCTAATCCATCTTACAAACTGTACAAAAGCACGAGGGTTAATTGTTCATCAGGTTTACAAAAAAACCTAGGTTGAAAAGGGCAACAACATCTAGCTCCAACACTATTTTCGGCAGTCACAGTCAAATGGATCGGTCAGGTCCATAGAATGAACATCCTGGGTCATAAAATTTACTGGGTTATGACCACAATATGTTGTAAATAGAAGCCCGGCACGTTGAGAAGCTCTTTTTCCCACCCGAAACTCCTTTTTTTGCTCTTCGACATACCCATCAATCAAAACCATGCTGCTGATAAACTTAAGCCTGATGGAGAATAGTAACCTCACATTCAGCAGGAAGAATTTGACAAATCTAGTGTTTGCACGGTTGGCTACATATCATTCTAGTGTTATTGTCTTCAATCGAATCTCATGAGAAGTGAGAAAATCCCGATGCTTACGAATCCACCGATTGGTTATAACTTTCTTACCCCTTCCTGTTGCCTAAATAGACATGAAGATTGAAAACAGTTAAGGTCTAAAAAAAGAGTGTCAAAAGAGCAACAACTGAATGGTTAATTCTAGTACACTATATGCGGGCTTCCAATGTGCGTGAAAATTATCACCTTTATATACAACTTCGCCAAACATGGAAAGCATTATAGCAAGCCAATAATCTTGTTCAAATCAAAACTATTCATTTGGATATATAAGATCTTGACAGAATTCAGCACCATTGATAGGCCATCCAAGGAGAAACTCTTCATTGAGAATAGAACATAATATTAGTACAAAATGTGTACTCCAAGATGATATATAACTTATGCGCAGAAATTTAAAATGCAGTTTATGGTTACAAGTGTAGATGATAATAGAAAGTATCTGAAGAACTGCGGAGCCAAACACCATATTGAAATGAGCACAAAGATCATGTATTACACCCAAGGTCTCCACTTTAGGCGCAGAGAGGACGGTTATTTGCAACGTTGAATAACTAGAATCAAGGATCAACCTTTGAAGTGAAGGGGCATGTTGGATGATGAGCTGCCTTCCGTCAAAAGAAATTCCAATTCTTACAAGGTTAGGCAACTTTATTTGGAGACAACCGATTCTAACTATGAAAACAAGCACCAAGCACTCCAGGGCAGGGTAACTGGAGTGGATGATGATGTGCAATGAGGCCTCCGATATATGAACCCGCACAAGTGAAAGTTTCTTGAGAAATGGGAGTCGAAGGTTTAGTACCAGATTGTCTGGTAGGTAGCACATTGCAAAGTTGGCGGTGTGGAGTGAGGAGGAAAACCGCGAGATGGACATCAGTGCTGAGGGCACAAGTACATGGTGTTCGGTATGTGGTATGTGATTTCCAGGGGAATAGTAGAACTCAAGCAACAGTAGTTCTGTGAATTCAGGGGATTTCAGCCAGGCGTCCACCCTGCAGGGCAAGGTATGCTTGCTCAGGTAGCATGACGGGATGCAGAGGCTTTGAAAGCAGCCCTGGTGGGAGGAGATGATGGCTCTGGGGATTTCAAAATAATTGAAAGAGATAGCTGACGAAAGTCGAGATTAAGGGGCATGGCGCGCCACAGAGGGCGCCACTGATTGAGAGGACTTGGGTGCGGTAGAAATCCTTGGTGGGGATAAGCGAGATGATCTCCCCAAGGATGGCGTCCAGGAGATCGCTGATGCGGTCCACCAGAGATTCTATGGGTTCCTGGGATCTGGTGGGGGCGGGGTTGTCGCTTCTCCCTGTGCTGCCGGGTGCGGGATCTACAACAGGCGTTGCCACTGGCGGGAGCCTCATCTTCTTGGTGCTGGGGTCAGCCAACTCCAATTTCCTCGAGGGCGTTGCGTCGCGCTCATGGATTTGAACAGAGTAACTAATGATGAGCCTAGTTGAAGTGTGAGTGAAGAAGAAGGAGAGCTGGGTTTTTTCTATAGTAGTAAAGAAGAAGGGGAGCTAGGGTTTTCTGTAGGAGTGAGGTGAGGAATTCGGGGGTACGAGTGTAGCGAGCTGACATGAGGTGGGTGGGAGTGAGGAGGAAGAAGAGCTCCCAGGGTTTTTTGGGGGGCGGTGTGCTGGGTGTGGGCAGCGCCTCTCATTCAGTAAATATATGGGCTTTTGAATTGATTTTACTATTTACTAGGGTGGATGGGCTGTTTTGTCTTGGGCCCAGAGAAACAATTACTACTAGTACAATGGAGACACTCTACAACTACCCAAAAGAACAATTACTACTAGTACAGTGGATACAATACCGCTTCTGGGTCCTCCTAGGTCATCGAAATGTCTCCCTCTACTGAATGCCATTATACTTTTGTTCACTGACATGAGGGCCATGCAGTGCGCGGGCCCAAATGCCATCCACCAAATTAGAAGGCAATGTGCAAGCGGAGAATCACCTCGGTCGTAGCACGGCAGTAACGAGCCGTCGTATCATAAAACCCCACCTCCCCGCAGTCTAAGTTTGAAGGACGAAGCAACCATCATTTCACTCTTCATTGAATCCCCTTCTCCCTCACCGTCTTCAAGAAAGGCAACACTCGCATCTGCCACTGTTCTTCTCTCCCAACGAAGGGAAGGTAAGAGGATCTGTGACGTTGGTATATTTTCATTCGGAGAAAAAAAAGAACTTTTGCAAAGCAGTAACCGATCCTCACTCTCTTTTTTGTTTCATTGTCATCGTGATTGTGTTTTCCTTTCAGTGGTCTGCTAGTATTCGTCAGTTTCATGATGGATCAAGGAGAACTAGGCAAAGATCAGCCCATATTGGAGCAGACGCGGGAGGCTGATCCCCACGAGACAGAGAGCTCCAAGAAGGTAGAGGCAGCCACCGAGCCGACCCTAGATACGCTCACGGCCATGATAACCCACAAGTGTAAGGGATCACAAGAGCTTTCGAGGGTAGAGTATTCAACCCAAATTTATTGATTCGACACAAGGGGACTGTCGGCATTCTGGGAATGGGGGTCCCCAGACTTGCCTGCCTGCGGCCTACGGCGTGGCTCAAAGGGGGCCCAGCACGGCCCATCTTCATCAGCACAAGCTCAAGACCCTCGCGAGGGGCCAAGCCTCGCGGGGCGGGCGACAAGGAGCTTCTCAGGCACGACCTCGTCAGGCTGGCTCACGAGGAGGCGGAGAGTTCAAGGCGGGGTACCTCGCGAGGTGTCCATGACGCAAGCCATGACGACCAAGGGCGACTGCCGGGTGCCAGCCCGCGCAGTGTCCTTCTTTCCTCTTTGGTGCAAGGGGAGCAAGCGCAGGCGGGAGCATCAAGCAAAGGCGTCCATTTCGGTGCAACAAGACCAAGACTAGTCCAACTGCAGGATGGAGGTCACCGTGGAGTTCAAGTCGGCGTCACCACCAGAGCCTTTGCCAGGCGAGGACCAACTTTAGTTAGGATAAGTGTACTAGATGTTCCCCTTCAAATTGGCCAATTGTTGGCGCCCTTCCCGCTCAATATTCGGGAAGAGGCCCAGGGCCTTCGCCTATAAATAGTACTAGCCACCCACAGGGTAAAAAAGAGAGATTGATCCGGGCAAAGAGAGAGACCACAAGAACAGACCCTCGCGAGGATGTTCTTCCTTGTATTGTTCATCATCAGCCCAAGAGGCAATCCACCACACCACACACTTGAGTAGGGTATTACACCACAATGGTGGCCTGAACTAGTATAAATCCTATGTCGCTTGTGTTGTTCTTCTCGTAGTTTAGATCCTAGCGATTCGGCGAGGAACAGGTAGGTAGAAGGTGAAACCTCCGCGCGCACCCCAGTGTTCGAACCTCAAGGGTCTGCCGGAACCCTAAATCCGACATTTGGCGTGCCAGGTAGGGGTGTGCCGGAATTTGCCTTCCGTCGCCCTGCTCTTCTCCGACCGTCGCGCCCATGGCTGACGCTCGTCGGGCTGCTCGCGCCGCTCGAGTTGCCCGGACGGCTCCCATCGGTGCGCGCCCTCATCGCTCCCCGTCGCCCGCCGTCAACACCGCCACCGGCCCGGCGGGGAACGAGCAACGAGTATCGCTCCTGCATCCCTCCGTGGCCTCTTGGGAAGAGCCGCACAACCTCTTCCTCACCCGGCACGCCTCTCCGGCCTCCCAGGCCGTCGCCGCCCTCCTGGGCGGCTCGCAGGCGCCGCCCTCCAGTCACCATGTCAAGCCGTTCATCTGCCAGGTCGGCGCCACCTCCGCGCGGCAGGGGGCTTCTCGGGACCGGCCGGAGCCCCAGGCCAGGCTAGCCTTCAGCTCGGAAGACCACCCCTCCAACTCGGCATGCTCGGGTGCGATCCCGATGTTGTGCACCCTCACCATCTCCCAGGTGGCTATCACCAGGACCCTCATCGACGGCGGCGCGGTTCTCAACGTGCTTTCGGTCGAAACTTTCGACCTCCTCCGCATACCCCGGGAGCGTCTCGGCCGAGCCAGCCCTTCGTGGGCATCGGGCGCGGGGCATCCAGCTCCTTGGGACAGATCTGGCTCCCAGTGACCTTCGGCACCTACGACAATTTCTGCACAGAGCTGGTCGATTTCGACATCGCCCTCATCGGCCTCCCCTACAATGCCATCCTCGGCTACCCAGCGCTGGCCCAATTCATGGCCGTGACTCACCCGGCATACAACCTCATGAAGATGCCCGGGAGCAGTGGAGTCCTCACCGTGCCTGGGGACACTGGGGACGCGCTGCGAGCGCTCCAGCTCGCCTTCAAGACGGCGGTGTCAGCACAGCCCGCCAGCGAGGGGGCCCCAGAGCCTAAGGGGGCTGCACCAGCCAAGAAGAAACAATTGTTCACTCAAGACAAGGCGGAGACCAAGCAAATACCCGTTGATGAGGACGGGTCCACCAGCGCCACTTTCACCATAGGCGCTCACCTCAGGCCCGAGTAGGAGGAAGCCCTGGTCAAGTTCTTGTGTGCAAACAAGAAGGTGTTCGCTTGGGAGCCCGATCAGCTGGCAGGGATCCCACGGGGCGTGATCGAGCACCACCTCAACGTGTGCCCCAACGTGCGCCCCGTAAAGCAGAAAGCAAGGCGGCAGTCCACTGAAAAGCAGGCCTTCATCATCCAGGAGACCCACAAGCTAGAAGCCGCGGGGGTCATTCGTGAGGTTCGATATCCAGATTGGTTGGTGAGGGAGTCCTGGATTAGGGGGTGTCCGGATAGCCGGACTACCATCATCAGCCGAACTATCATCGGCCGGACTATCATCATCGACCGGACTCCAAGACTATGAAGATACAAGATTGAAGACTTCGTCCCATGTCCGGATGGGACTTTCCTTGGCGTGGAAGGCAAGCTTGGCGATACGGATATGTAGATCTCCTACCATTGTAACCGACTCTATGTAACCCTAGCCCTCTCCGGTGTCTATATAAACCGGATGGCTCTAGTACGTAGGACACGACAACAACAACCATTACAATCATACCATAGGCTAGCTTCTAGGGTTTAGCCTCCTTGATCTCGTGGTAGATCCACTCTTGTAAACATCCACAATATCAATATCAATCAAGCAGGACGTAGGGTTTTACCTCCATCAAGAGGGCCCAAACCTGGGTAAAACATCGTGTCCCTTGTCTCCTGTTACCATCCGCCTAGACGCACAATTCGGGACCCTCTACCCGAGATCCGCCGGTTTTGACACCGACATTGGTGCTTTCATTGAGAGTTCCTCTGTGTCGTCACCGATAGGCTTGATGGCCTCTTCAATCGACAACGACGCAGTCCTGGGTGAGACTTTTCTCCCCGGATAGATCGTCGTATTCGGCGGCTTCGCACTGCGGGCCAACTCACTTGGCCATCTGGAGCAGATCGAAAGCTACGCCCCTGGCCGTCAGGTCAAGTTTGGAAGCCTAAACTTCACGGCCGATATCCGCGGGGACTTGATCTTCGATGGATCTGAGCCACAGCCGAGCGTGCCGCGCTGTCACGATGGGCACGACCTAACTCTGCCGCCGGACAGCACCTTGGAGGCCGCACACGAATCCGCTCCGACCCATAGTCCGGAGCCGATCGCTCAGATCGAGGACGGATGGCTGGACACCGCCTCGGGAGCTGCAACTTCCATGGCGATGGAGCCGAACACTTACCTTGTCCCACATAGAGCTCATGACTCCGAGGTGCCGGACTCTCTGCCGGACTCCGAACCTCCTGCGCCCCTGCCAGTCGAATCCGATTGGGCGCCGATCATGGAATTCACCGTTGCGGACATCTTTCAGCACTCGCCCTTCAGCGATATCTTAAATTCGCTGAAGCATCTCTCGCTATCCGGAGAGCCCTGGCCGAACTACGGTCAGGATGGTTGGGACGCGGACGACGAAGAAATTCAGACCCCACCGACCACCCACTTCGTAGCCACCGTCGATGATCTAACTGACGTGCTCAACTACGACTCCGAAGACATCAACGGTATGGACGACGATGCCGGAGACAATCAAGAACCAGCGCCTACAGAGCACTGGAAGGCCACCTCGTCACATGACATACATATGGTGGACACCCCAAAGGGAAGCGATAACGAGGAATAACGGGACGTGGCAGAGGATAATCCCGCCGATAAACAAACAAAACGGCGACGTAAACGCCGCCCTAAGTCCCGCCTCGATCAAAGCAGCATTCCTAACGACCCAGCGATAGAGCAGTGCAAACCACCAGACGACGAACATACAACCAAGCAACCATCCGAATAGGACGAACCGGATAATCAACCCCTTCACGGAGCAATCAACAGTCCGGACACAACACCGGAGCATAAGAACCTTCACAAAAGACTCGTCGCCACTGCAAGAAGTTTGAAGAAGGAAAAACGGAAGCTCAAAACAGCGGAAGACATACTCAGAAAGTGGAGCAAAGTACTCAAGACCGCAGACAAATATGGCAATGGCCATCAAACAAAGTGCTGCCAGAATTTGACGAGGAAGCCATAGAGCCCTCACAGTCAAAAAATAAAGAGGCCGCCTGGCCGGATAGACGGCCAGTTGACAGGCCAAAAGCGACAAGCGGCGCCACACACAAGCCGACTTATGATCCTAGGAAAATGGACGGCCAAACTAGGTCCATCTACGGGCCAAAAAAGAGGGCCCCAGGAAGTAACACAACACGACAAGTGTTCGAAGACAGCGGCACACCCAAATACAGGGGCGCCACACACCCGCTATGTTTTACCGATGAGGTGCTGGATCATGAATTTCCAGTAGGGTTCAAACCCATAAACATAGAGGCATACGACGGCACAACAGACCCCGGAGTCTGGATAGAAGATTACATACTACACATACACATGGCTAGGGGAGATGATCTCCACGCCATAAAATACCTACCCCTCAAGCACAAAGGGCCAGCTCGGCATTGGCTCAAAAGCCTCCCCGAAAACACTGTTGGAAGTTGGGAAGAGCTTGAGGACGCATTTAGAGCAAATTTTCAAGGGACTTATGTCCGCCCTCCGGATGCAGACGATCTGAGTCATATAACCCAACAGCCCGGAGAGTCAGCGCGCAAATTCTGGAACAGGTTCCTTACCAAAAAGAACCAAATAGTCGACTGTCCGGATGCGGAAGCCTTAGCAGCTTTTAAACACAATGTCCGAGACTAATGGCTCGCCAGACACCTCGGCCAAGAGAAGCCAAGAACAATGGCCGCGCTAACAAGCCTCATGACGCGCTTTTGCGCAGGAGAAGACAGCTGGCTAGCAAGATGCAGCACCAGCAACCCGAGTACATCCGAGATCAGAGATGGAAACGGAAAATCACGGCGCAGGAAAGATCAGCGCCGGAATAAAGAAAAAAGCCCAAAGGGCACGGCGGTCAACGCCGGATTCAAAAGCTCGCGGCCAAACAATAAAACAATGCCTTTTAAGGACAACAACGACGAGCTATCAAATTTAAACAAAATTTTAGATCGGATATGTCAAATCCATAGTACCTCCGGAAGGCCTGCAAACCATACCAACCGAAATTGTTGGGTTTTTAAACAGTTCGGCAGACTCAACGCCGGACACAAGGGGCTCGATGCACCAAGCGAGGACGATGACGAACTCCACCAGCAGAGCACCGGAAGTCAAAAGACTTACCCACAAGAAGTCAAAACAGTAAACTCGCTTCATGTGATAGTACGGAAAACCAACACGGCACTCGCTAAGACAAGTGTCGCACGGTCCACCCCAGCGGAACACCGAGATTGGATGTCAAAACCAATCACTTTCAACCATCTGGATTAGTCCAGAAGTATCCGGAACGCAGGATAGACTGCCCTGATATTGGATCCCATAATAGACGGACTGCAATTCACGCAGGTTTTGATGGACGGCGGCAGTGACTTAAACCTGCTATATCCGGACACAATCCGCAAGTTGGGATAGACCCCACTACAATTCGGCATAGCCGCACTTCCTTCAAAGGAGTGGCGCCAGGCCCTTACGCTAGGTGCACAGGTTCATTATTACTAGAAGTTGTGTTCGGGTCACCTGACAACTTCCGACGAGAAAAGCTAACCTTTCATGTCGCCCCATTTAAAAGTAGCTATCAAGCATAACTGGGACAGGAAGCTTTCATCCGCTTCAATGCAATACCACATTACGCGTCTCTTACGGTTAAAATGCCCGGTCCACATGGCATCATTTCATTAAAAGGTCGCCTGAGACCCTGGACACGGCTGGACGAGTCCGGAATAAATAAGCTAGGGGGTACCTAGCCGCACACCCCTTCACAAGGGTTTGTATATATAAGCCATAATGAGCCAGCATAGGCCCAGCTTTATTAATCTATATTTCAAATTTTTTATGCACTTTCTCGCACGATTTCTTTTCAAACTAAGTTCCTCTCTTTTTACAGATGAACAGCGTGCACACCCGTCCAGGATACGGCACAACGGAGACACAGGTGCAGACGTGCGGTAGGGACCCGTTGCAAGGACTCTTTTCAGACTAAGACCCTACGTAAACCTTTCTTACTGTCTCTTGTTGCTATAATCCCCTGGTTTCTCATTATAACCAGAGTGGAGACTGGCGTTTTGGCATCGGCCGCGCCAGAAGAACCTGCCCGTACCTGGACACAAGGGGCTTAGGGCATTGTTTTGCCCGCTATTGTAAAGACCGAACACCTTCGGGAGTGTTCGGCGTCTCGAGTTAGGCCTTATATGCATCAGCTCCGAATCATGTCTTTGGTCAAATGTTGGGTTTGCCCGGCTCCTGTGTTTTGCTACCTTATGTTCCGTATCATCGGCTAACGCAGCACCAGGAGAACTACTGCGATTGGGCCCCAGTTCGGCTGGGCGAGCACCTCAGTAGAGAAAGCCGAAAACTGACTGTCATGATACAGCGAGAGACTGGTCAACCACTCGATCGACCATGGGAATGTTTAGAATCCCTCCGCTTTGACGAAGGGCCGTTTCCTGGTCAGGCACATATGCGCCCCAAATTTGGAGAGCGCGGTACCCCCAGGGGCTATGTCGTAGCCCCACCCTCGAACTCCATGGCTAAGTGAAAGTGAAAAAGCATTATAGTCCGGTTGCCTCGTTCGCTATGCTACCACCTCCTTTACCGGACCGAGACGTCGGATTAAGAGTGAAAACACGCTATTTTTTGCGAACACCCCCGCACCTTGTGCGTGGGGGCTGAAGCCGACGACTGCCATCTTTCAGGTTATACACACGTATACATGAACGGCCGCATAGGAGATATTCTATTACTTGAACGCACAACTATAAAAGGCGCTTACATCACAAATATTGTTTTACATCATAAAAATGTTCATTCGAACGTAACATTTTTTGAGCACTTCGACTCTATTACACAAGCACCACGCAGCACTTCGCCAAAATAGTGCTCGACGGGTAACCGATTATCGTCCGAACCCGGGGTCGCAACAGCGGTGGCATCCATCTCTGTCCAATGTGTCTTCACACGGGCGAGTGCCATCCGCGCACCCTCTATGCAGGCCGACCGCTTCATCGACTTGATATGCGGCACCGCCCCAAGAAATTGCTGCAATAAGCCAAAGTAACTCTTCGGCTCGTGCCTATCCGGCTAGACATGGGTCACTATATCCATCATAGCAAGCCCGGATAACCTATTTAGCTCAGCCCACTCGGCAAAACGGTCGGTCAGCAGAAGTGAACACTCCGGACTATGAAATTGAGACCAAAACAGCTCTTCCGTCTTGTGATCCTCCTGGCTTCGAAAATGCACAACGGCATCCGCCGCACTCGCTGCTAAGTCCATATAAGGGTCCTCTGGACCCCACAGTTGGCCCAACTGAGCATACTTTGGATCCGTAAACCTTCGGCGCAGCAGAAAAGGCTTGCCAGCTACAATATCTCCGGCCTGGCGCAGCTCTTCCTTCATAGCCCGCATTGCAGAGCGGGCATTCTTGGCTTCGGCGGTGGCCTTCCACAGGTCTCCTTGCCCCGCTAGGCACTCCTTCCCAAGAGCCTCATTGCGGTCGGTAGCATCTTTTAACTTCACGGCCATTTCGGCCATCTCTTCCCTACTCCGGCAGTGTGCGACCCTTTCGGCCGCTAACTCCTCGGCCGCCCTCGAGGCCACTGCATTACTCCTTCTGGCCTGCTCCTTGGCTTGAGCAAGTTCGGCCTGAAGGCTCTCCACAGCAGCGGCACTATCTGCATTTCACACACATGTTGTAAGGAGCTGGCTTCGGCTCCCTTACCTAGTGACCGCACAGAAACACTTACCTTGCGACTCATCAAGTCGCCTGTTGACCAGCGTGATGTCCGCATCCGCAACAGCGAGTTGCCACTTTAGTTCAGCAACTCCATCAGTCCGGCTGGCCCCCGGATGACCCGCCATCTGCATCGGCACGGCAGAATTTAAACCTGCAATTTTGATCCTCGGCACGCTATCGATTTCGACAACCTACCGAGTCTCAGGGGCTACTATCTATACAGGGCGCATTCTATATGCAAAACTGTTAAAAGGTGTGTCATTTTTATGTACCTCAAACCCAGCCAGCAAACTCCTGACGGCATTATGCAACCCGCCTTCGGCGGACGAAATCCTTTCAATCACCATGCTCATCAATGCGTGGTGATCTTTTGAGATAGATGCCTTCTCAAGCAGATCCTTCAGCCCTACACCTGTTGGCGCCGAACTATCCGGCTTTGCCAAACCAGGGGGCTCCCTCCGTGACGACACTTCAGGCTCGTCCGCCCTATCCGACGGCGCCCCGGACGGAGGCGTTTCGCTCTCCATCATCTCCGGACGAAGGTCCCCCGAAGACGGGCTCATTTGCGAAGGACGGAGATCCGAACTACAAGGTAAAAACTTTATTTATCCTCAGAAGCACAAATAGGGATGTCCCTTATGATAAAACTCCCTTCTTTCTACTTACGGCTCGTTGGAGGGTTGATTCTTTAAGGGATATTGTGCGGCCGGGGCCTCCCCGGACGCAGGACCCTCTGGCGAAGATTTCTTCCCCCGTTTAGGGGCTTTTGCCCCCGGGTCCTCGAAGGCAGTCCTCTTCTCCCCCTGGAGGGAGGGATTCTCGATCCCCCCTCTTTCAAGAGCCTCCTTAGGCGAGGCAGTAGCTTTCCTGCTTTCCCCTTCGCCTTCCTCTGGAGGCGCAACCTCAAGCATCCGGACCAGCACGGAATCCCTGCTTCGACAAGACATGCCAAGGAAACCACTTCGCTAAATGCACTGAGGTGGTAGAGTAAAAAACGATTCAAGTAATGGCTTGGTAGTGGCGTGACGTCATGCCGCAAAAAACGTCAGCAGATTGTACTTGTGTATATATTATTCTCTCTACGGTGGAATGTGGAATTTATTTTGCAGAGCCGGACACTATCCTGGTGTTCACAATCTTCTATCATTCGGAGGAGGAACCCGCCTTGCAATGCCAAGCAATATACGCGCCGGACTTATCGTCATTGAAGCCTGGTTCAGGGGCTACTGAGGGAGTCCTAGATTAGGGGGTGTCCAGATAGCCGGACTACCATCATCAGCCGAACTATCATCGACCGGACTATCATCATCGACCGGACTCCAAGACTATGAAGATACAAGATTGAATACTTCGTCCCGTGTCGGATGGGACTTTCCTTGGCGTGGAAGGCAAGCTTGGCGATACGGATATGTAGATCTCCTACCATTGTAACCGACTCTATGTAACCCTAGCCCTCTCCGGTGTCTATATAAACCGGATGGCTCTAGTCCATAGGACACAACAACAACAACAACCATTACAATCATACCATAGGCTAGCTTCTAGGGTTTAGCCTCCTTGATCTCGTGGTAGATCCACTCTTGTAAACATCCACAATATCAATATCAATCAAGCATGACGTAGGGTTTTACCTCCATCAAGAGGGCCCGAACCTGGGTAAAACATCGTGTCCCTTTTCTCCTATTGCCATCCGCCTAGACACACAGTTCGGGACCCCCTACCCGAGATCCGCCGGTTTTGACACCGACAGTTGGCCAACCCTGTGGTGGTACCAAAGAAGGGAGGGAAGGAACGCATGTGCGTCGACTTCACCAACCTCAACAAAGCATGCCCGCAAGATCCTTTCCCGCTCCCACGCATCGATCAAATCGTCGACTCCACCGCTGAGTGTGACCTGTTATGCTTCTTGGACGCCTTCTCTGGGTATCATCAGATCAAGATGGCAGTGGAAGATGTGGAGAAGACGGCGTTCCTGACCCCGCGTGGGGTCTACTGCTATACATGCATGCCCTTCGGACTGCGCAACACAGGAGCAACCTTTCAGCGGCTCATGCACATCACCTTGGGCCCGCAACTCTGGAAGAACGTGGAGGCGTACGTCGACGACATTGTGGTAAAGTCTCGCGAGGCCAAGGGGAACTGGATTTGATTCTGCAAGCGGTTCGGCCCTGATACAAGACCTGGAGGAAACCTTTGCAAGCCTCAACGCAGTGAGCCCGAGGCGCAACCCAGAGAAGTGTGTGTTTGGAGTCCCCTCGGGCAAGCTCTTGGGTTTCGTCGTATCCCACCGAGGCATCGATGCCAACCCAGAAAAGGTCAAGGAGGTCGAGGACATGAGCCCGCCAAAGATGCTCAAAGAGATGCAGAAGCTCACTGGGCGCGTGACTGCACTGGGGTGCTTCATCTCCAGGTTGGGGGAGCGGGCGCTGCCTTTCTTCCAGTTGATGAAGAAGAAGGGGCCCTTTGAATGGACTGAAGAGGCCGAGAAGGCATTCCAAGACCTCAAGAGATACCTGACCAGCCCACCGGTGATGGTGGCCCCACGCCCACAAGAGCCCTTGGTACTCTACCTCGCCACCACTCCCTACTCAGCCAGCGCAGCCCTGGTGGCGGTTAGGGAGGAGCTCGGACCAAGGCTGCGGCAGTTGCCCGCGCCAAGGCAAAACATGACCAAAAACGAATTGCAGAGATCACCACCACGATTGAGGAAGATCAGCCGCCGCAGGGGGACACACCAGGAGAGGGAAAGGCCCTTCCCCCAGGCAACCAGCTTCTGGAGGCTCCGCCGCCTCAGGAGGCACCACGGTTACCGGAGGACACCACCAGCACCGACGCTCCAAGCCTCGTCGAGCACTCGGTGTACTTCGCCAGCACGGTGTTGCGAGATGCGAGGGCACGGTACCCCATGCCTCAGAAACTTCTCCTCGCGCTACTAGTGGCCTCGCGCAAGCTGCGGCACTACTTTCAGGGTCACCCTATCAAGGTTGTCTCCGCGTACCCCTTGGAAAGAGTGCACCGGAGCCCTAACTCAGCCGGAAGGGTCGCCGAGTGGAACATTGAGCTGCAAGCATTTCAGCTCGAATTCAGCACGACCCGAGTCATCAAGGGGGGGCGCCTTGGCAGATTTCATGGCAGAATGGACAGAGGCGCCGGGCCTAAAGGCTGGTGAGGATCGGTCCCTCTCCCCGGGAAGTGAGGCGCCGGACAGTTGGGTCATGTACTTCGACGGGACGTTCTCCAGGCACGGCGCGGGGGCTGGCGCGGTACTTATATCTCCTACCCAAGACAAGCTCTACTACACCATGCAGCACTGTTTCCAACACGGAGAAAAGGTCTCCAATAATATAGCAGAATATGAAGGCCTGATAGCGGGCCTGAAGGCCGCGGCCGCCCTCGGAGTAAAGCGCCTTACCATCAAAGGTGATTCACAACTCCTCGTCAACTTCTCCAACAAAGTATACGAGCCAAGGGATGAGCACATGGAAGCCTACCTTGCGGAAGTCCGTAGGATGGAGAAGCAGTTCTGGGGGCTGGAGTTACAGCACGTGACCCGCGGCACCAATCAGGAGGCCGACGACATCGCCAAATGAGTGTCTAGGCGGCTGCCTCGGGAGCCTGGCGTCTTCGAGGAGCGGCTCTTCAAGCCCTCGGCCACGCCGTCACTGTCAAGCGCGGTGCAGCCTCAGGAGGAGCTCCCCCAGCCGCCAGCCTCGGGAGCCCCGATCTGCGGGCCAGCCTCGGGGGCGTGTTTTCTCTTGACTGTGGAGCCTCAGGAGGAATGCTGGGTCATGGAGCTCTGGAGCTATCTGACACAAGGGATCTTGCCAGAGAAAGAGGAGGAAGCAGAGCGCGTGGCGCGACAGGCCATAGCATACTGCATCAAGGACGGGGAACTCTACCGGAGGCGACCAAATGATGTATCCCTACGCTGCATCTCCAGGGAGCAAGGGAAAGAGCTGCTGGCGGACATACACGGTGGAGACTGCGGGCACCACTCGTCACTGCGAACCCTCATGGGCAAGGCATTCCGAAGCAGTTTTGTCAGGACCCCGACTCAATGGCACATGGATCTAGCATGTAACACCTCATATCACTTTGCGGCCTCACGCACGGTATTCCCACGGGTGTCACCTTACCTTGCCCGGGACCATTTGCGCCTTTTGGCACACATATATGATAGTGTCGCTAGCATCCATATGACAAGGAGCCCGGGCTGACATGGCTAGTCGTGAACCCAAAGTGGCACTAACTTACAGGGAGAAGCATACATGACCCAGCATCGAACGTGTCGGTCATCAGTGAGTGAATCCAGACTGTTGCACTGGGCTAGCAGGACTCCAGTAAACCGGGCTGTAGCGGGCTAACAGGACTCCGGTATTCATCGCGTGACATTTCCCCGTAGGGACAGACACAGGAACGAAGAAGGACACATGCCGGCCAGCCTAAGTGTTCCGGAGTAGTAGCAAGCTACCATGGCTCAGTGGAAGCACTAGGAGACATTTCCCGGTAAGAGAGGTTACTAAGGATAAACAACTAGATAGTCAGATCCCACACATACCAAGAATTTCAATAACATACACACAATATGCTCGATATGTGCAAATACAACATGGCATCACAACAAGACTCTACAACTCAAGTATTTTATTCATTAGGCTCCGAGGAGCGAGATATTACAAACATAGGTCTCGTGACCCAACATTCAGAGCATACAAGTCAAAGCACATGCGGAAGCTTAACATGTCTGAGTACAGACATCTACAAAAGGAAAAGGCCGAGAAGCCTGACTATCTACTAGATCTGCCGGGGGCACAAGATCGTAGCTGAGGTAACAAGCTAAACGTCTAAGTCCACGCAGAACTACTAGTGAGACTGAAGTCTCTCTGCAAAAACATAAAATAGGCAAATGTGAGTACAAATGTACCCAGCAAGACTTACATCAGAACTAACTACATATGCATCATTATCAACAAAGGGGGTGGTGGAGTTTAACTGCAGCAAGCCAGCTTTGACTCGGTGGCTATACTGAACTACGACTGCAAGTAACTCTTTTGAGGTGGCGCACACGAGTCCACATATTCACCATATCAATACACCACTATGGATCCGCTCCCTTCTCCCTACGAGAACGCCATCCATAGCACTCATGCTTATCTTGCGTATTTTAGAGTATCCACTTTCATTGTCTATGAACTGTACAGGCAACCCAGAAGTCCTTTTCCGCGGACACGGCTATTCGAATAGATGATGTTAACCCTGCAGGGGTGTACTTCTTCACACACGCTCTCACCACTTACTGGCGTTTACACGACATGTACTCGGCAACCTTCAAGCGGAAGCCCAATGAGGGTGTCGGCAACGGCCTACCTAAACACTCAAGTCTCTAGTCCAGGTTTATCGCCTATTCGGGTTCCATCCGCGAGGAGATCCGGTCAGAGTTTTGCTCACAGCCCCAAACGATGTGTGCAGGGTTCCCGAGACACCAAACGGGCGCCCGGTACACCGTGCCACGTGCCTACCGCATCATAGCCCACCCCTCCGGTCAGCGCTGCCCACGGCCTCCAGCATACTACAAACACCAGAAACTACTTGCAACTCCTGGACAGAAGACAAGGGTGATTAAGAAGCCGAGAGGGTCCATTGGTTTCGGGCCCAATGCGTGGTAGTAACTGTTTCATGGATCACAAACACAGAACTCAGTTCCTGAGCATGGCTGCAATGAGACAACCCACCATGTACTCCTACATGGCCTCTCACCGCTACCTTTACCAAATCGTGTTCACACACTTAGCTCACACACAGTAGGACATGTTCACACACCTCTGATTCATCCCCGATGAATCAGACCTGACTCAACTCTAAGCAGTAGCAGGCATGACAAAGAAGCATGAATGAGTAGGCACAACAGGGCTCAAACAACTCCTACTCATGCTAGTGGGTTTCATCTATTTACTGTGGCAATGATAGGTCATGCAGAGGATAAAGGGGTTCAGCTATCATAGCAAGTAACAGATGAGTCGTTGTTGTCCTAATGCAGTAAAAGAGAGCAGGAGCGAGAGAGTGGGATTGTATCGGAATGAACAAGGGGGTTTTGCTTGCCTGGCACTTCTAAAGATAATATAGCTCTTCATCGGTGTCATCGAACTCATCGTCGGAACACGTCTATCGAGAGGGGGCAAATACCGGCAACAGAGGAGAAATACAATCAATGTAATGCACAATATGATGCATTCTATGACATGGCAATAAGAATGTGTTTTGGCTAATGCAGGCTAGAACAGACTAAGATGAGTCCATTTGAACCAAAGATTCAAATGCAAACCCATTTTAAGAGGTCGTAATAGTGCATTAACTTGTTTCACCTAAACAGCAAGGTTAATGTGTTCTAACATGCATGAAACCAGTGTAGATGGATAGATTGGATTTTTCTAATCATTTTTCATATATAACTTATTTGATTTGGAGCTACGGTTGATTTTATATGATTTTTAGAAGTTTGCATTATTTTCTGAAATTTCCTGAACAAGAATAATTCCAGTAATTGAATTAATGCTTCAGCATTGCGTCAGGGTGACGTCAGCAGGTCAAAGGCGCCAGCCCAGGTCAAACCTGACGGCTGGGACCCACATGTCAGTGTAACAACTAACTAACAGGGTTAGTCAGTGTTAAGTTAGCACTAACCTAGGTTAGTTAGGGCTTGGGCCCACTGGTTAGTGTCTAAACTAACTGTCAGGGTTAATTAGCACTAATCTAAATCTAACTAAAAGTTAACAGAGACGGGCCCGCACGTCAGTGACCCTGGGGGGTCAAACTGGGGTCAAACGAGGTCAAACCTGCCGGCGACTCGACGCCGGCGAGGCCCGAGATGGCGGCGCGGCTCGGAAATCGCCCACGGGCGTCCAAATGGGCGGCGGAGAGGCTCTACGGGTGCAGCGCGACGAGGCGCGTCTAACGGGGCAAGCGGGAGCAGCTGGGGTGGACCGAGCTCGTTGGAAGCGAGCTCATGGTGGCGGCCGGAGTTCGGCCAACGGCAGGTTAGGCGATGCAGGGCACTAGGGGAGGCGCTGGTGTGTGCTACGTGCCCCTGGGAGTGCCCTGAGCACGGTGACGTGCTCATTGCGGCTCTAGGTGATGGTGGCCACGGCGGCGACATGTCCGGCGGCGAAGAGCTCTCGGCTCCGACGGCATCGGTGTTAGAGGAAGAAAACGAGCCAGGGGAGAGGGGGAAACGACACAGGAGCTCACAGCGGGTGCAGCGGTGGCCTCGGCGAGCTCGGGGAGGCACCGGAGTGAGCGGAGCATCGAGGGGGATCTCTGGCGGCCGGCGATGGAAACAAAGACGGTGGCATCGATTCAGGCGTCCCGCGGGTGCGTGGCTCGGTGAAGGGGTCGAGGACGAAGTGGCGGAGCTTCTGGGCGCAGTGGCAGGGCGAGGGGTGGCCGGTGGTCATGGGGGTGCTCGTCGGCGTTCTCGGGCGGTCACAGCGATCACGGGCGAGAGAGACAGAGGAGGAGATGGGGACGAGGGAGAGTGCGAGGGGGTTCCAGGGGTGGCGTGGAGCTGCGGGAGACGTCCAGGGAGAGGAGGAGGCAGCTAGGCAGGGAGGAGCTGGCCTCCTCGGCCGCGCGCGTGCGAGCACGCAGCTGCTCCTACTGGCAGGAGGAAGATGACAGGGAAGGAGGTGGTGGTGGGCTAGGCCACTGGAGTTGGGCCAGGTGGGCTGCGAGGTGAGCGCCAGGTACTTCTCTCTCTATCTCTCTTTTCCTATTTTTCTTTTCTATTTCATTTCCTGTGTTCTGATTTAGTTTAGCAACTAAATCATTTTAATAAATTCTGTAGGTCATTATATAGCTTGCTAAAATATACGCAAAACCACTCACCAACTTCCAGATTATTGGAATTATATATAATATATATTAAACATAAATCCAAGCAAATAATTATTGGTTAATGCAAATGGCCAAAATAAATGTTTTTGAGATCCTAAAAATATTGGTTTGAATTTAACCTCTTGCCAATATTTTTATAGAATAACAGGAACATTTTCTTGGACTCATTTGAGAAGGTTTTAAAGTTGGTTATTTTTGAACTGATTTCTGAGGGTTTCAACAAACCTCAATTCAACTTTCAGAAATTTAGACATGATGCATGAGTGCAGTTGCAACTATTTCACTCTGGTATTCTAGGGCTGTGACAGGTTTCTATTGGCCTACCGCGCTCAATGATGCCGTCAAACTGGTAAGGCCTGCGAGGCCTGTCAATTCCATGCAAAGCAGATCCATCAGCCAGCGAGGGGTCTGCAGACCATACCCCTCACGTGGCCATTCGCAGTCTGGGGGCTTGATATCCTGGGCCCGTTCCCCCGGGCGCCAGGGGGCTATCGCTACCTCTACGTCGCCGTGGACAAATTCACCAAGTGGGCCGAGGTGGAAGCCGTCCACACCATCCCTGCGGTTTCAGCGGTCAAGTTCATCAAGGGCATCGTGAGCCGGTTCGGGGTGCCGAACCGCATCATCACTGACAATGGTTCACAGTTCACCAGCAACCTCTTCAAAACATACTATGCTAACCTTGGAACGCAGATATGCTACGCTTCAGTGGCGCACCCCCGAAGCAACTGCCAGGCTGAGCGGGCCAACGCGGAGGTCCTGAGGGGCCTGAAGACCAGAACATTCAAGAAGAAGCTGGAGGCTTGCGGCAGGGGCTAGTACGATGAGCTCCAATCCATGCTGTGGTCCATCCGCACGACCGCAACCAAGCCGACCGGAGAGACCCCTTTCTTCTTGGTCTATGGAGCCGAAGCGGTCCTCCCTAACGAGGTCAAACGTCGGTCCGCGCGGGTCCTGGCATTCGACAAAGCGCAGCAGGACGCCATGCGGGCGATGGACCTCGTGCTGGTGGAGGAGCAACGCCGAGAAGCCGCACTGTGAGCGGCAAGATATCAACAAGCACTGCGGCGATACCACTGCCGCAACATCCTCCCCAGGACTCTCGATGTAGGGGACCTCGTGCTCAGGCGGGTTCTCTCCAGGGAGGGATTTCATAAGCTCTCTCCCATGTGGGAGGGCCCGTTCAAGGTTGTTCATGTTTCTAGGCCCGGCTCCGCGCGCTTGGAGACTCAGGAGGGGGTGCCAGTCCAGAATGCGTGGAACATCCAGCACCTCCGGAGGTTTTACCCCAGAAAAGGCCTGGATCCTATCAAAAGGCGAATGCCTGTGAAGACCATCTTTTTTGGAAAAGGCCCGGAGCCTGTGAAGAAGGCGAACGCCTGTGAAGACCATCTTTTTTTGGAAAAGGCCCGGAGCCTGTGAAGAAGGCGAACGCCTGTGAAGACCATCTTTTTTGGAAAGGGCCCGGAGCCTGTGAAGAAGGTGAACGCCTGTGAAGACCATCTTTTTTTGGAAAAGGCCCGTTGCCTGTGAAGAAGGCGAACGCCTGTGAAGACCATCTTTTTTGGAAAAGGCCCGAAGCCTGTGAAGAGGGCGAACGCCTGTGAAGCTATCGCGTTTTTGGGAAAGGCCCGGAGCCTGTGAAGAGGGCCAATGCCCGTGAAGCTTGCTTCCCTGAAGAAAGGCCCAGAGCCTGTGAAGAAGGCCAACGCCTGTGAAGCTCGCCGCCCGTGACACTCTCACGTAATAATGAGTTGGGGTTGTACACGCCCCGGAGTCTTAGGAGCGCCGGCCTCAGGCCCTGGGGCTCCCTCCCACGCCCAGTGGCAGCACTTAGCTCCGCGCTGGTGAGAAGACGTCGAAGACTAGACTAGGTGCCGGACGCGGCTTTTTGATTTGCTTTCTGCAGTTGGCTAGTTCATTTTCATTTGAAGTTTTATTGAAACTATCGCTGTCTTTTCACTTTTGTCTCTTCAATTTTTCGCCCTCCGACCCCGATTTCTCTTGCGCGAGGTCTCGCGAGGGTGCGTCCCTGGCGCCCTCGCGAGTGTTTCGATCCTTTCGGTCAAGACCTGACGACCCGGGTTCACTAACAGGAGCGTTCCTCCAGTCCGTGCCTCACGGGCACCGCGATATGAATACAGGACCCGGGTCGGTCGCCCCATGGCGAAGGCTGGAGATTACCTATGCGCAGGCGTTCAGCAAGAAGGAACAATACCAGGACTACGGAAACATTACGATGATTGACAATGGTAACACAAACACGCCCCCACGGGGCCCCCACATAGTTGTCTTTTTGCGCAGGAGAAAGGAGAAGGGGGAACAAATCAGGCAAAGCTCGCCAGGCGTCGGGCCCGAGGTGCCTCCGGAGCTCAAGCGGACTCCCTCTTGCGCTTCACCAGGGTGCGACAGCGGGCGGACCCGCTACCGCCCTCCAAGCAGGCAGGACGGCGCGGAGGCAGACCGCGGCCGCTGCTAGAAGAGTCACTACCCGAAGAGGAACCAGAGAAGCTTGAGGAATCCTGGGTGCCACCAGTCGCGCGCTTGCTGCCCTATCCATCCTCGCCGGGGCTGAGTCCCCGGCCGTGGCCGTCGTCTTCAGGGCAGCACCCAGCGCAGCGACCATCTTCCCCAAACACCCTCACGTAGAGGGTGGCATCGCCGTCGAACTTGAAGTGAAGGGTGCACCGGCGGCTCAGGCCTCGCGCGCGGGCAAACGTCTGCTAGCCGCGGGTCAGGGCTAGGCTCCCGGATGCGAAGACCTCCAGCGAAGCCCATGAGGCCCGGCTGCAGCAGCCGTCTGCCTGGAGCCAGAGGCCACCCGAGGCGCCGGCCGGGAGCTCACCTAGGAGGAAGCGAGGGAGCTGAAGCCGGGCAGCACCTCCGCAGTAGAGCGAGGCCTCAGGGGCCGCACGGCCGAAACGCACCCCCCGGCCGCGGCCGGCCGCCCGGCGCCACGTGGGAAGTCACCTCCGCTGACGCGGGGAACCACCGTGGAGGCCACGGGGTGCTTGCGAGGGCGGCCGCAACCGCGCTTTGGCAGGGGAGAGACAGGGTCGGCCTGGCGAGCTTTTCCCTTCTCTTCGGCCGAGAGCCTCCTTGGCGGGGCCATGAGGAAGAAGAAGAAGCAAGAGAGGATGAACTGGAAGGGCACGCGGCGTGCCGTACTTAAAGCCAGAGGAGGCCAACTGTCGGCCTCCACGACCACAGGTAATTATGACCCGTTTTTGCATGCAGGGACTTGTCGAGTCCATGCGGTTGCCGAGGCGTCGTGGGGAAGTGGAGCCGCCCACGTCCAATCGACCGCCACGTGGCACCCAAGGCCGCAGGCTGTTAGGGCCCGCGACGCTTCACACTTGCCCTTTCGCTTCTCTACTCGGCCAAGTCCGAGCGCGCCTTGGGCCCGGGGGCTACTGTCGGCGTTCTGGGAATGGGGGCCCCCAGACTTGCCTGCCTGCGGCCTGCGGCGTGGCTCAAAGGGGGCCCAGCACGGCCCATCTTCATCAGCACAAGCTCAAGACCCTCGCGAGGGGCCAAGCCTCGTGGGGCGGACGATAAGGAGCTTCCTCAGGCATGGCCTTGTCGGGCTGGCTCACGAGGAGGCGGAGAGTTCAAGGCAGGGTACCTCGCGAGGTGCCCATGATGCAAGCCATGACGACCAAGGGCGACTGCCGGGCGCCAGCCCACGCAGTGTCCTTCTTTCCTCTTTGGTGCAAGGGGAGCAAGCATAGGTGGGAGCATCAAGCAAAGGCGTCCATTTCGGTGCAACAAGACCAAGACCAGTCCAACGGCAGGATGGAGGTCACCGTGGAGCCCAAGTCAGCGTCACCACCAGAGCCTTTGCCAGGCGAGGACCAACTTTAGTCAGGATAAGTGTACTAGATGTTCCCCTTCAAATTGGCCAATTGTTGGCGCCCTTCCCGCTCAATATTCGGGAAGAGGCCCAGGGCCTTCGCCTATAAATAGGACTAGCCACTCACAGGGTAAAAAAGAGAGATCGATCCGGCCAAAGAGAGAGACCACAAGAACAGACCCTCGCGAGGCTGTTCTTCCTTGTATTGTTCATCATCAGCCCAAGAGGCAATCCACCACACCACACACTGGAGTAGGTTATTACACCACAATGGTGGCCTGAACCAGTATAAATCTTGTGTCTCTTGTGTTGTTCTTCTCGTAGTTTAGATCCTAGCAATTCGGCGAGGAACAGGTAGGTAGAAGGCGAAACCTCCATGCGCACCCCAGTGTTCGAACCTCAAGGTTCTGCCGGAACCCTAAATCCGACAGGGACCCAAAGAATAGTCTTGAGTATTAGCAGTTGAGTTGTCAATTCAACCACACCTGGATAACTTAGTATCTGCAGCAAAGTATTTAGTAGCAAAGTCGTATGATAGTAATGGTAACAATGGCAAAAAGTAAAGATAACAGTTTTGTAGTAATTGAAACAGTAGCAATGGAAAAGTAAATAAGTGAAACACAAGATGTGAAAAGCTTGTAGGCATTGGATCAGTGATGGATAATTATGTTGGATGCGATTCCTCATGTAATAGCTATAACATAGGGTGACACAGAACTAGCTCCAGTTCATCAATGTAATGTAGGCATGTATTCCGAATATAGTCATACGTGCTTATGGAAAAGATCTTGCATGACATCTTTTGTCCTACCCTCCCGTGGCAGTGGGGTCCTAGTGGAAACTAAGGGACATTAAGGCCTCCTTTTAATAGAGAACCGGAACAAAGAATTAGCACATAGTGAATACACGAACTCCTTAAACTATGGTAATCACCGAGAAGTATCCCGATTATTGTCACTTTGGGGTTGTCAGATCATAACACATAATAGGTGACCATAGACTTGCAAGATAGGATCAAGAACTCACATATATTCATGAAAACATAATGGGTTCAGATCTGAAATCATGGCACTCGGGCCCTAGTGACAAGCATTAAGCATAGCAAAGTCATAGCAACATCAATCTCAGAACATAGTGGATACTAGGGATCAAACCCTAACAAAACTAACTTGATTACATGGTAAATCTCATCCCACCCATCACCGTCCAGCAAGCCTACGATGGAATTACTCACGCACGGCGGTGAGCATCATGAAATTGGTGATGGAGGATGGTTGATGATGACGACGGCGACGAATCCCCCTCTCCGGAGCCCCGAACGGACTCCAGATCAGCCCTCCCAAGAGAGATTAGGGCTTGGCGGCGGCTCCGTATCGTAAAACACGATAAAACTTTATCTCTGATTTTTTTCTCCGCGAAACGAAATATATGGAGTTGGAGTTGAGGTCGGTGGAGCATTAGGGGGCCCACGAGACAGGGGGCACGCCCAGGGGGGAGGGCGCGCCCCCAACCATCGTAAACAGGGTGTGGGCCAGTATTTTTTATATTTTCCAAAACTTATCTCCGTGGATTTTCAGGTCATTCCGAGAACTTTTGTTTTCTGCCCAATAAACAACATCATGGCAGTTCTGCTAAAAACAATGTCAGTCCGGGTTAGTTTCATTCAAATCATGCAAGTTAGAGTCCAAAACAAGGGCAAAAGTGTTTGGAAAAGTAGATACGTTGGAGACATATCAACTCCCCCAAGCTTAAACCTTTTGCTTGTCCTCAAGCAATTCAGTTGATAAACTGAAAGTGAGAAAGAAAAAACTTTTACAAACTCTATTTGCTCTTGTTGTTGTAAACATGTAAAGCCAACATTCAAGTTTTCAGCAAGTATTATGAACTAACCATACTCACAATAACACTTAGGTCTCACAATTACTCATATCATTTGCATAATCAGCTTGCGAGCAATAATATAGAACTCGGATGACAACACTTTCTCAAACGAATCATAATATGATATAACAAAATGGTATCTCGCTAGCCTTTTCTGAGACCACAAAACATAAATGCAGAGCACCTTTAAAGATCAAGGACTGACTAAACATTGTAATTCATGGTAAAAGAGATCCAGTCAAGTCATACCCCATATAAACTAATAGTAATGAATGCAAATGACAGTGTGCTCTCCAGCGGGTGCTTTTTAATAAGAAGGATGATGACTCAACATAAAAGTAAATAGATAGGCCCTTCGCAGAGGGAAGCAGGGATTTGTAGAGGTGCCAGAGCTCGATTTTAAAATAGAGATCAATAACATTTTGAGCGGCATACTTTCACTGTCAATGCAACAACTATGAGATGGCGATATCTTCCATACTACGCGCATTATAGGCAGTTCCCAAACAGAATGGTAAAAGTTTATACTCCCCCACCACCAACAAGCATCAATCCATGGCTTGCTCGAAACAACGAGTGCCTCCAACTAACAACAGCCCTGGGGGAGTTTTGTTTAATTATTTTGATTTGCTTTGATATTTTTGGATCATGGGACTGGGCATCCCGGTTACCGGCCCTTTCTCGTGAATGAAGAGCGGAGTCCACTCGTCTTGAGAATAACACACCTAGCATGGAATATACAGGCAGCCCTAGTTGAAACATGAGCTGCTCGAGCATACAAAACAGAATTTCATTTGAAGGTTTGGAGTTTGGCACATACAAATTTACTTGGAAAGGCAGGTAGATACCGCATATAGGAAGGTATGGTTGACTCATATGGAATAACTTTGGGGTTTAAGGAGTTTGGATGCACAGGAGTATTCCCGCTTAGTACAGGTGAAGGCTAGCAAAAGACTGGGAAGCGACCAACTGAGAGAGCGACAACAGTCATGAACATGCATTAAAATTAATTCACACCGAGTACAATCATGAGTAGGATATAATCTACTATGAACATAAATATCATGAAGGCTATGTTGATTTGTTTTAACTACATGTGTGAACATGTGCCAAGTCGAGTCACTCAATTCATTCAAAGGAGGATACCATCCCATCATACCACATCACAATCATTTTAATAGCATGTTGGCACGCAAGGTAAACCATTATAACTCAAAGCTAATCAAGCATGGCACAAGAAACTATAATCTCTAAAGGTCATTGCAAATATGCTTACTTCATAATAAGCTGAATCAGGAACGATGAACTCATCATATTTACAAAAACAAGAGAGGTCGAGTTCATACCAGCTTCTCTCATCTCAATCAATCCATCATATATCATCATTATTGCCTTTCACTTGCACGACCGAACGATGTGTATAATAATAATAGTGCACGTGCATTGGGCTAAGCTGGAATATGCAAGCATTCAAATCACGAGAGAAGATAAGTAATATGGGCTCTAAGTTAAATAAACAATCATGCATATGGAGCCACTAAACATTTTCAATATGGTCTTCTACTCTTGACCCCCAAAGGAAAGAAAAGAAAATAAAACTATTTACGCGGGAAGGCTCCCAACAAGTAACAAGAAGAAGAACAAGAAATCTTTTTGGGTTTTCATTTTAATTCTACTACAAGCATGGAAATTAAACTAACTAATTTTTTTTGTTTTGTTTGTTTTTCAAGGTTTATCAAACACACAAGAAGAAAGCGAGAAAAAGAAAATTAAACTAACATGGATAATACAATGAAAGATTATGAGCACCGACAACTAGAATAGTGTGTGAACATGAATGTAAGGTCGGTGAGAAATACGTACTCCCCCAAGCTTAGGATTTTGGCCTAAGTTGGTCTATTGCCAAGGACAGCAGCTACTCTCCCTGGTGTACTAAGGGGTGTAATCAGGATACCACTGGCTGGCCGTCTCCTCCGGATCCCACTGGTAGATGATGCACGATACGGGTCCAGTGAAGGTTCCGGCTTAGGCTCAGGCTTTGGAGTGGATGCTTGGCCTCGGTGATTGTACACCGCTTCCGGCGTGACAAGATAATTATCTGCAATCAAATCAAACAACAGAGGCGCAGGCAGAATAATAGTCTCATTGTGTTTCTTATTAAATCTCAAGCTATACAGGAGCATCTTATCATCATTATGAACAATAACCTCATGTGCCACCATGCTCCTGTAATCTAAAATGTAGGGAGGCAATATTGTCTCCTCTTTCTCATGGTGCGTAATAGGTATCTCCAAATGTTTAGCAAGACATGCAGCATAGATACCTCCAAAGATGGGGCCTTTTGTATGGTTCAAGCTTAGCCGTTTAGCAATAACGGCACCCATACTAAAACTATTATCACCAAACAAGGCATGGAGAAGAATAATAATATCAGGAACATTGAAGTTTCCACTATTTCCACGACCAATTAAGCATCGACTAGCAAATATGGCAATGTAGCATAAAATAGGAAAGTGTATGCTAGAGATTCTCGCATCGGAACCCTTCTTTGGATCCCCTACAGTAATGGTGTTAACAAAGCCATCCACATCTTTACAAAGTGGTTCATCTAATTTACCCTCGAAGGGTATTTTACATACCGTGCAAAAATTATGTAAAGACATTTCCCTGAATTCATCATATAAATGAAATGATACTGAAGGCAGTGATTTCTTAGGATAGTAATAAAAGTTTTGCACGAAAGTATTGGTGAGTAAGAGATACTGATCGATCCGGTCATGGAGGAAATCGGTGAGGCCTGCATTCTCGATAAAAGAATAAAAGTCTTCATAAATTTCGTCTTCTCTCAAGAATTCATCACAGGGCCATTCACACGGCCGTACTTCCGCTATGCGAGGAAGATTATACTTGGCCTTTTCCTTCTCTTTAGCTTGTTTTTCCTGGGAGCCTTAGCTAGAAGAGCCCCTAAAAAATCTCCTTAACATTTTCTGAAAATTTCTGAAATTTTAGTAACTTTAAAATAGAAGTGAATAGAACTAAACAAGATTGGTACCAACTATTCCTACAAGTGCCTAGAGCCTATATCATGCATTAGAATTATTTGGGACCTCATAAATTTGACATGCAAGCTCAAGAACAGGGTCACCTATGCAGCAAAAATTTGCAATGAATAAAGCACTAGAAAACAAACTATTTGGACCAATGGAGGAGTCACATACCAAGCAACAATCTCCCAAAGCAGTTTTGTGAATGGAGCTTTGAGCAAGAAGATCGAAAATCGCAGCAAAATGAGCTAGAACTCGTGCTTGAGCTGGATGAGGATTTTTTTGGGAAGAAGATGGAGTGTGTGGGTGCCGGAATAAGTGGAGGGGGGCCACCGTGGGCCCACGAGACAGGGGGCGCGCCCAGGGGGTGTGGGTGCGCCCTCCACCCTCGTGGCTAGGTGCTTGCCCCTCCTGCAGTGTTTTCATTGCCTAAAATCCTCAAATATTCCATAAAAAATCATACTAAATTTGCAAGGCATTTGGACCACTTTTATTTTCAGGATATTTTTTATTGCACGGATCATTCAGAAAACAAAAAAATAATACTATTTTTTCTTTATTTATTTTAAATAACAGAAAGTAAAAAGAGGGTACAAAAGGTTGTGCCTTCTAGTTTCATCCATCTTGTGATTATCAAAATGAATCCACTAACAAGGTTGATCGAGTCTTGTTAACAAACTCATTCCGAATAACACGGAACCAGACAAATTTCGAATAACACTAGGTTACCTCAACGGGGATATGAACATCCCCAACAATAAGAATATCATACTTTTTCTTGACAGTAGGAAAAGGAAATTCAAAACCTCCAATAATGATAGGTGGACTTTTTCCAATAGAATTGATGATATGAACTTGAGATTGTTTCCTCGGAAAGTGTATCGTATGCTCACTACCATTAACATGAAAAGTGACATTGCCTTTGTTGCAATCAATAACAGCCCCTACAGTATTCAAAAAGGGTCTACAAAGGATAATCGACATACTATCGTCCTCGGGAATATCAAGAATAACAAAGTCCATTAAGATAGTGACATTTGCAACCACAACAGGCACATCCTCACAAATGCCAACAGGTATAGCAGTTGATTTATCAGCCATTTGCAAAGATATTTCAGTAGGTGTCAACTTATTCAATTCAAGTCTAGATATAAAGAGAGAGGCATAACACTAACACCGGCTCCAAGATCACATAAAGCAGTATAACATAGTTTGTTTTAATGGAGCATGGTATAGTTGGTACCCCAGGGTCTACAAGTTTCTTTGGTATTCCACCCTTAAAAGTATAATTAGCAAGCATGGTGGAAATTTCAGCTTCTGGTATCTTTCTTTTATTTGTAATGATATCCTTCATATACTTAGCATAAGGATTTACTTTAAGCATATCAGTTAAGCGCATACGTAAGAAGATAGGCCTAATCATTTCAGCAAAGCGCTCAAAATCCTCATCATCCTTTGTCTTGGATGGTTTAGGAGGAAAGGGCATTGGTATCTGAACCCATGGTTCTCTTTCTCTACCGTGCTTCCTAGCAACAAAGTCTCTCTTATCATAACTATGATTCTTTGATTTTGGGTTATCAAGATCAACAGCAGGTTCAATCTCTACATCATTATTTTTGCTAGGTTGAGCATCAACATGGACATTATCATCAAAATTATCACTAGGTTCATGTTCATCACTTGATTGTGTTTCAGCATCAGAAATAGAAATAGCATTGGGATTCTAAGGAGTGTCTACAACCGGTTCACTAGAAGCATTCAAAGTCCTATCGTTTTTCTTTTTCTTCTTTTTAAAGAACTAGGTGCATCTAAATTATTTCTCTGAGAATCCTGCTCGATTCTCTTAGAGTGGCCTTCAGGATACAAAGGTTCCTGAGTCATTCTACCAGTTCTAGTAGCCACTCTAACAGCAAAGTCATATTTATTATTTAATTCATCGGGCAAATCACTTTGAGCTTTAAGTACTTGCTCAGCTTGCACTACAAAAAAAAAGACACATCCGTGACACTTTGGGCCGAACAATTTTTTTCTGTCATACATATGACACTTCTATGACGATAATTGTGACAAAACCCGGTATCATCATAGATGTGGTGGGCTCCTACTTCTATGACAAAAAATCATGACAGAAAATGGGCTTTTCGTCCTGGGCGGGCCGGAGACGTAGCTGCATGACATTCTTTGGGTTGTCCATGATGGAAAAAACTGTGGTAGAAGCGAGGGCGAGGAAAATTCCGGGGAGTTCCCGGTTACGATGGGAGGTCGGGGGCCGAGCGATGCGCGTTTCTCTCGTACACGTACGCGCATGTGTGTGAGGCGTTGGCTCTAACTGAACCCGAGCGAGGCGTTGGGCTCTAACTGAACCCTAGCGATTGCACTGCAGCCTACGCGTTACTGAACCCGAGCAATCAATCGATGGCTGTTAACTGGACCCGATCGAGCAATTCCTTCCCTACTACTGCTAACTGAAGCCGGTCGATTGGATGAACAGTGAGCGTTGCAGGGGGGGGGGGTTGGATGAACAGTGAGCGGTGGCGTTGCCTCTGGATGAACATGACCCTGTGGTGTGGAGGGTTGGACGAACAGTAGACGGTGGAGGGGTGGTTGAATAGTACCCCGTGGTCTGGAGGGATGGATGAACAGTAGACGATGGAGGGGTGCCCATGGAGGGGTGGTTGAACAGTAGTCGGTGGAGTAGCGCACGGTGGAGGCTGGATGAACAGGAGCCCGTGGAGGCTGGAGGAGGTCGACGGTAGCCCGTGGAGGCTGGAGGAGGTCGACTGTGGAGATGAACAGTATCCCGTGGAGTCCCGTTTTGCAGTACACCACACCCCTACCGATGAACAGGACCCCCGTTTCGATCGTAGCGCTCCAACACAAGTCCGTTTCGTCCGTTTTGCGGTACGCCACACCCCTCCCGATCAACAGGACCCCCGTTTCGACCGTAGGAGGTCTGTTTCCTCCGTTTTGCGATACGCCACACCCCTCCCGATCAACAGGACCCCTGTTTCGACCATAGGAGGTCTGTTTCCTCCGTTTTGCGGTACGCCAGACCCTTCCCAATGAACAGGATCCCGTTTCGAACGTGGCCGGTCGAACACAAGGCCATTTCCTCCGTTCTGCGGTACGCCAGGCCTCGTTTCCATCGCCTGTTCCATCCAAGCCTTCACGATGAACACGACGACACATTCCATTCCGACCCAGCCGGTTGGCTCCCCATGAACACGATGACGACATTGTTTCTCTGTTCCGACCTAGCCATGTACACGAGCCCTGGCCGTACGTATGCGCGAATAGCCGTTCGAGACCCTGCCCTTATGTACATACGTGGCCATATTTTCTTTCTTGCACCATGTCCACTTTACATACATGTACATACTACGTGCCTCTACTACAACACGTACGTGCCTCTACTACGACACGTGCACGCCTCTACATCGACCAGTATATATGTACGTACATGTTCGCGACCAGAATGACAATGCTACGTACACTTCGACCAGGTGGGTCCCGACTGTCAGGCACTTCCTTGCGTGCAAAGATGTAGCTGGTGGGTCCCAGCAGTCAGGGGGGCGAATCGTTTTGTGTTTTTCTTTTGCCCCGACGCACTTCCTTGCGTGCGAGGGTGTAGCTGCTGGGTCCCAGCAGTCAGGGGGGTGAATCATTTTTTTTCCCGGACACACTTCCTTGCATGCAAAGGTGTAGCTGGTGGGTGCCAGAAGTCGGGGGGCGAATCTTTTTTTCCGGACGCACTTCCTTGCGTGCGAAGATGTAGCTAGTGGGTCCCAGCAGTCACGGGGGCGAATCGTTTTTTTCAGACGCACTTCCTTGCGTGCGAAGATATAGCTCGTGGGTCCCAGCACTTAGGGGGCGAATCATTTTTTTCACGAAATGCGGTGGCCCGTCCGGTGGGTCCCTGCTGTCAGCTGGAGGAATAGTTATATTGCACGTAATAAGGAGGCACTTCCTTGCGGCTGCCGTGGACCCAGCTGTCAGCCTCTCCACGTACAGTCAACGTCCGATGGAAGTTGTTCCTTGACCATGTTGACCACGCCGCACCGAGAGAACCACGGCGGTGGACGACGGTGAGGCCTAGGAAGGGACAATTCGGAGCCGGGGAAGACATGGCAGTGGATGCACACACGGAGAGGAGTACTGTCGGTGTCAAAACCGGCGGATCTCGGGTAGGGGGTCCCGAACTATGCGTCTAGGCGGATGGTAACAGGAGACAAGGGACACGATGTTTTACCCAGGTTCGGGCCCTCTTGATGGAGGTAAAACCCTACGTCCTGCTTGATTGATATTGATGATGTGGGTATTACAAGAGTAGATCTACCACGAGATCAAGGAGGCTAAACCCTAGAAGCTAGCCTATGGTATGATTGTTGTTCGTCCTACGTACTAAAGCCATCCGGTTTATATAGACACCGGAGAGGGCTAGGGTTACACAGAGTCGGTTACAATGGTAGGAGATCTACATATCCGTATCGCCAAGCTTGCCTTCCACGCCAAGGAAAGTCCCATCCGGACACGGGACGAAGTCTTCAATCTTGTATCTTCATAGTCTTGGAGTCCGGCCGACGATGATAGTTCGGCTGTCCGGACACCCCCTAGTCCGGGACTCCCTCAGTAGCCCCCGAACCAGGCTTCAATGACGACGAGTCCGGCGCGTATATTGTCTTTGGTGTTTGCAAGGCGGGTTCTCCTCCATATTCCATGTGTTTACCGAACAATGTCCGGTTTCCTTATAAATGTTATGCTCCTTGGCTTCTACGTCCAATAATGGCCCCCTTCCACGTGTCGTATGAATGCGAAAAGACAGGGTATTTTTACATTTTACCCCCTAGCTGCGCGAATAAGCTGCCTATAAGAGAGGCGAGGATCCAGATCCGAATCACACCATCCTCCTTCCGCAAGTTCTCATCGAAGCGCATCTGACAAAAATCCATTCCAACATGGACAATCGACGCGGCTCCTCCTCTCGCGCTCCCAGTCCTTAGCCAGGAGATTGGAGGAGATGTTCGGTCCCGCATAGCGAGTTAGTGATGCTCCAAGCAGAGGGATATCTTCCCCCAGCATTTATGGTTCTGGTTCGAGCCGGACTGGCCACCTACAAGGGCGAGATGCAGCCGGAGAGCGTCCCCAATCCCTCCAAAGGAGAGCGGGTATGCTTCGTCCCCTACCTAATAAGGGGACTCAGATTTCCCATACATCCGTTTCTCCGGGGGCTCCTAGAGTTCTATGGACTCCAACTTCACCACCTCACACCTGCCTCTATCTTGCACATCGCGGGCTTTGTAGCTCTTTGCAAGCTGTTCTTGGGCATCGAGCCCCATTTTGCGCTGTGGAAGAGATTGTTTTGCCTCGTACCCCGTTCTCACAAGGGGTCGATATATCAAGTGGGCGGAGCCGAAATATGGCGCATCACCGGGACCAGATATCTATCCGGAACCCCGAAGAAGGCACCCGAAGACTGGCCTTCGGAATGGTTCTACATGCAAGACGCCCCGCTGCCGGATCCAGTTCGGATCGGCCTCCCGGAGTTTAGCAATGCTCCTATGAGAAAACGCCTGAGTTGGCGCCCGCGGAGCCCTCGACGGGAGGATGATAGGAGCGTCCAATATCTGATGGGCCGGATAAGGTTACTGGCCCATTCCGGACTGACCATGATTGGAGTCATGGCCACATGCATTATGCGAGGGGTGCAGCCGCTCCAATATAGGGGCCACCCCATGTGGGATTTCAACGAGGAGAATGACGCCACCTGTCATGGCCGCAAGGGGCCGGGATCGGCCGCCGATCTGGTGAAGATCCTGTCCGGCTTGTACAAGGGGGAGAGGGAGGACTTCCTCCGCATGAGTCCATTGAATGGATTCTCCATGAATAACCCTCGGAGTTGGGTAAGCGGATGTTTATGTATCCGATCCGTGCTTTCAAAGATAAGTGTCTTACTTTATGATTTCGACGCAGGAACTGCGCCGGGATGTGGAGGGCATAGAAAGCCCGACTCCACAACCCGAGGATCCAGGAAGATCCCTTGACCCGGCCTCCGGAGAGGATCCAGACATAATGGTGGAACTGATTGACGGGGTGTTCCACTAGCTCAACATAGACAATGCTCTAGTCGCCATTACGGCTGACTACCCCGGTTTATCTCCGGCTTCCCAGGTGAGTACGACCGAAGTCCTCACACCATTACTTTTTAATGCTTATTTCTGACCACCGTGTACCAACGGTGCTTCGCAGGAGGTGCCTTTACGGCGGGAAGCCGAGCCCACGGCGATTGACCAACCAGGGTCAGTGCGGCCCAGCAGGCGGAAGAGGAGTGCGGCGGGAATCGAAACATCACCGCAAAGGTATGGCGCACCATTGTCTTTAAGGGAATGACTCCTGGGGGGTATATTAATGCTCATGATTCTTCCAGGAGAAAGAATGCTCGCCGTACTATGCCCGGGGAGGTTGCCAACCAGGCCTCCACCAGCCAGGCTCCAACACCTGGTCCGGAGGGGGAGGCGAGCGCAAGGTGTGAGCCGGATGCTCCTCCAACGGAGGATGCCGACAGGTTGTCCGCCACCAGGTCTGAGGTGGAGAGCTGTCACGCCCAATATGCGACCCTATCCAAAAGGAACTCGAAGGTCCCACCAAGGATAGACCCGCATATTGAAACGCTTTTGCAAGGTGGATATCATTACATCAACATTACATAATAGATGGGGATACATACAAAAGGCATACGATGCCACACGAATACAACATCGCAATACATAAGAGCATCATTCGACTACGGATGAAACACAAACAAAAACTCGAATGACATCCACCCTGCTAGCCCAGGCTGCCGACCTGGAACCTATCCCCTGAACAAAGAAGAAGCAGAAGAAGAACTCCAAGACAAGCAAACATCACTCTCGCGTCAGGAGCATCGTGAAACCTGTACCTGCAACTGTTGTTGTAGTAATCTGTGAGCCATGAGGACTCAGCAATCCCATTACCATGGGTATCAAGACTAGCAAAGCTTAAAGGGAAAGGAAGGGGTAAAGTGGTTAGGCTGCAGCAACGACTAAGAATATATGGTGGCTAACATACGCAAATAAGAGCGATAAGAGAGCAAACAGAACGGTCGTGAAGCTAGCAATGATCAAGAAGTGATCCTGAACTCCTACTTACGTCAAACATAACACAAAAACCGTGTTCACTTTCCGGACTCCGCCGAAAAGAGACCATCATGGCTACACACGCAGTTGATGCGTTTTAATTCGGATCTGGTGTCAAGTTATCTACAACCGGACATTAATAAATTCCCATCTGCCTATAACTGCACGCACGGCTTTCGAAAGATTATACCCTGCAGGGGTGTCCCAACTTAGCCCATGATAAGCTCTCGCGATCAATAAAGGATATACCTTCTCTCTGGAAGACGCGATCAGACTCGGAATCCCGGTTTACAAGACATTTCGACAATGGTAAAACAAGACCAGCAAAGCCGCCCGATGCGCCGACAAATCCCGATAGGAGCTGCACATATCTCGTTCTCAGGGCACACCAGACGGGTCAGCCTACGAGTAAAACCAGACCTTGAGTTGCCCCGAGGTGGCCCCGCAGTCTGCCCGGTTCGGACAACACTTAGACAAGCACTGGCCCGGGGGGGGGGGGCTAAAATAAAGATGACCCTCGGGTTGGACGACCCAAGGGAATGGTATAGGTGGTGGTGAGGCAAATGGTAAAACCAAGGTTGGGCCTTGCTGGAGGAGTTTTATTCAAAGCGAACTGTCAAGGGGGTCCCATAAATCACCCGAGCGCGTAAGGAACGCAAAATCTGGGAACATAACACCGGTATGACGGAAACTAGGGCGGCAAGAGTGGAACAAAACACTAGGCATACGGCCGAGTCTTCCACCCTTTACCAAGTATATAGATGCATTAATAATATAAGAGATATTGTGATATCCCAACAAAATCCTATCCACCATGGAGCAATCTTCAACTTCACCTGCAACTAGCAACGCTATAAGAGGGGCTGAGCAAAAGCGGTAACATAGCCAAACAACGGTTTGCATAGGAAAGGTGTCAAAGGTTAGAGGTTCATGGCAATTTGGGATGGCTTGAAGAGCAAATGATAGCTAACGCAACATAGCGATAGAACGAAGCAACTAGCATAGCAATGATAGTAGTGAGATCCAGGGTAGCGGTCATCTTGCCTGAAATCCCGCAAGGAAGAAGAACGAGTCCATGAAGAAGACGAACGGATGAAGCCGAACCAAGCATAGACGAACGAATCCTCACGATCGCAATGAAACAGGAACTATCGAAAAGAAGCACACAACAAGGTAAACACACCACACATGAACATGACATGATGCACAACAAGCATGATGCATGACCAAGCTACATGAAGCTACTCATGGCAAGAGATGACGCAAACAAGAGCAACACATCAAGGCAAGTTTAAATGAGGCCGGGAACAACATATAACAATTCCGGTAAGTCCTCAAATGCATATTTCGAAATTGGTCCAGATCTGAATAAACATTATGTTCAAGTAGTTAAACATCAATTTAAGATGCACAACGATGATCTACACGAGATTCTAGTCAAGTTACATATAAAGTTCAATTAGTTCGGAGCTACGGCCTAGAAGATATGAGCAAAACAAGTTAAACATGGCATAGATGCAAAATGCATACAAACATCAAGCAAACACCTCAAAACATGGATGCAACATGATAATATGAAACTACATGCAATTCTAAGCAAGTTTCATGTAGAGCACACTCAAAACGGAGCAACGGTTCAACACATGCACACTATACAACTAGGCATATTGCAAGCATCAAAACAACATGCTACAACACCCCAACATGAGAACAAAAGACATGGACATGATGTACAGGTAAAGCATAACAAAACATGAACACTGAGCTATCTCCAGAAATCACTAGAACATGCTCAAACACACATGGTAAGATTGCAAGTTATAACGATTTCAGACATTGCAAAAAATAACATCAGGTTGCAATGTTTAGAGCTAACAAACAACATGTTACAGGAACTTATAATGGCAAACAAAGGCATGGTATGAATCTACTAATTGCATAGAACAAGAGTCCCTTAGTGACCATAAGCCAAAACATGGCATAGCAAGGCACCCAACAGTAAGAAGACATGTTTGTGAAGCTAAGCATGGCAAGAGCAAGGTCATAGGGTGCATGGATCACTAGCAAAACACATGGCAACAAGTGAACCGAAAGTTAACAGGCTGACAGCAACATTATGAAGCAACTTTGGAGCAAGATATGAACAAGCTACAGCAAACTATAAATGCAACCAAGGGCATGGAAGGATAGAGGATGACATGTAAATCAAAACTTGTTTATATAACATCTCCAGATTATGCATAGAATGATTTGTAGCAACATGTTTATATAGCATCACGAAATAATAGATTCAGCCTAGCAAAACAGCAACATCATGTACACTACTTAACAAGCTCGATTCACTCACCACAAGTCATTGCATGACAAGATAAGCATAGCATCATCAAGAAGACATGTTTGTGAAACAAACCAAGGCAAGAATAAGTCCATAGCATGCAAGGATCAACTATAGCAACCTTGGTAAAATTGAATAACAAGTAAACAACCTGCCAGGAAACATTTTGAAGCAAAATTAGAGCACGAAAATGACATGCTAGACTACTCCATAATTGCAACCAAGGGCATTAATGGATAGACAATAACCATATGTTCAAAACACCCTTACTGAAGTATCTCAAAATATGCATGGATCTCTCGGTAGCATCAAGTTTACATGGCATGAAAATAACAGCAGAACAGGGACAAAAATCAGCAACATCACGATGCCTAGTTTGCATGCTTGTGCTAGTCACCACATTGATCACAAAAATACATGGTAAGCACCTCTGTAAAGAAGACATGGCATAGTTCAAAACACATGAAGACATCAACCTCATAGGATGCACACATCAATCATGGCAAAAATAACAAAAGAGCATGTTATTACAGTTTCAGCAGATTAACATCATGAAGCACTCTTGCAACGATGATTCGGGCATCTAGATGACCTCAAATGAATATGATGCACTGGAATGAAATGATGTACTCGTTGAGACAAACAATTTGACATATTACACGCACTAAACGGAGCTACGGATGCAGAGATACAATGCGATGAACATGGCATGAAAATTACACAGACTGGGGACTTGGACGAATTTTGGAGGGGGAAAAGTCAACCTTCGGATCTCAGATCCAGATCGGCACGGAACCCGAGGTTCGCCGGTCTTCTCACCGGAGTTCGGCCGGAGGGAGGTCGGAGGAGGCGGGGAGAGGCTGGCCCGGCCGGATCCGACCGGATCCGGCGCGGCGGCGGCGGAGGGCGGCGCGGAGGAGGCCGGAGGGAGGCGTGGTCGCCGGTGGAGGCGGCGGCGGCGGCGGAGGGCGACGGGGCCGGGCGCGGGGCGGACGTGTCCGGCCTGACCGGACGTGTCCGGCGGTGCGTCGTGGAAGAAGGCTAGGGTTTCGGGGGTTTGGACTGCGGAATTTCGGGGGAGGGGCTATTTTATAGGTAGAGGGAGCTAGGAGAGTCCAAATGAGGAGCGGTTTTCGGCCACGCGATCGTGATCGAACGGCTGAGATCATGGAGGGGAGTTTGCTGGGTTTTGGGCCACTTTGGAAAGGGTGTTGGGATGCAAAGAGAGAGGGGCTTTACGGTTACCCGGTTAACCGTTGGAGTATCAAACGAACTCCAAATGGCACGAAACATGATAGACGGTCTACCGGTGCTATACCAAGGCCGCTTGGCAAGGCTCAGGTCATTCCGAGAAAGTTCAACACCCGCTCACAACAGGAGACAAAAGGGGAATGCCGGAGGGCATAGGAGCGCCGGATTGCAAAACGGACAACGGGGAAAATGCTCAGATGCATGAGACGAACACGTATGCAAAATGAAATGCACATGATGACATGATAAAATGCAACACGCAAGCAAATGACATGGCAACAACGGCGAATAACTGGCAGACACCTGGCGCATCGGATCCGGGGCGTTACAACACTCCTCCACTAACAAGAGATCTCGTCCTGAGATCTTAGGACCGAGACGGGAGAGAAAAGGGATGAGGTGAAGCAAGAACTCCAGAGAAGAAGCAAAGAATCGAGAGCACTCGAGAGGAAGAGAGGAACGACGAGAATGACGTGAATCGAAAGCTCACTGAATCAGATAGACTATGAAACCACTCAGGTTAGAACGAGATAAGAAACGAATAAGACTGAAAAGATTTAGGCAGCACTCTGACTGAACATGGAAAGAATAGAACATGAACTTCACAAGATGGGATGATACTTGATGAAGACATGACACAAAACCTCCGGAAGAATTGAAAGATAATTGAATGAAAAGAATTTAGAAGGATTAAATGGAGTTGTTGAGAAAATCAACAACAAAAGAATAAGCTTGTTGTGGGCTTATGGATAACATCTCAAAATTATGAGCTGATCGCCGACCACAAACGGGAATGATTGGATAGCTGAGAAGAACAAAGAAATGCAAAACTCCACTTCAAAAGAATACGGAGAATTAATTACACTTCAAGACGCAAGAAGAAAAGATACTTGAACTCCACCAACAAAATCTTGATGAACACTTGAAGAATGAATTAAATCATGAAGAACCACCATGAAGAACTCCGGTAACAAAAAGATGATGAGATAGAATGAAGGAGGAAAGAATAAGATGAGCCTTGCGGTGATTTAGATGGAGGTTCCAACGAAATGACCGAGGAAATTGAACTCCGGAAAACAAAAGATGAAAGCACTTGGAACTAGAATATATTCACCAAGAACAAACTCCGAAGAAAAGGATTACTCACTTGGATGAAATAAGAATAAGATTTATTGTATGCTTATCCTTCATCAAATTTAATTGATGACAAACAATGGATTTTACATACTACTTATTCTTCTTGGCAAAAGGATTGAGGGGTAAATGGCACAAAACTTGAGAAAGATCTTCATGAACCACCGGTTGGATTGGAAACAATGAATGAATTAAAATGATACTCAAGGAAAAAGAATCTTGAATGAACCACCGTAAGAATTCGAAAATGACTGATGAAAGAGACTGAATCATAGGGAAGAATTAGAACAACAAATATGCTCGAGGGGATTTAGATGCAAAAGAACAAAGAGATCAAGAGCTGAATAAAGAACACTTGAACGAAGCACCGGGATAATTAGAGAACGATAACTGGAATGATAGCCTCCGGTGAAAAGAAATGGGAAAACAACTCCTGAAATACTCCGGATGGATGAAAAGAATATCTGACAAACTGACATAATTCGAGAGGATGATATGAAGCTAGAACCACGAAACTTCGAGAGAATGGGCAAGATTTAGAGGAAAAACTCTTCTTCGGTCTTCAAATAATGACGAGAAACACCACCAAAATTACTGAGATACTCCGGGAGAATGAAAAAGGAGGAAGGGTTGAACCAAAAGATGAAAAGAATTTGAAAGCAAACTTGGAGATGGCATCTGACTGATGGAATCCATTCTTACGTCACACTTGAAAAGAATTGAGAAAAACTCCAGGGAAATTAGAAGAGTCAGGTAAGATCCTGGGAAAAGACCTGTGGGTTAGGGCCCACTGAAGAGAAAACATCGTCGGAAAGGATTGTTAAACAGATAGATGATGCACCGGAACAATTGAAATATTTGAATGAGGTGACAACCTCGAATTAATTGGAACACAGACGAATCTTTTGATATGTCTTGAGCACTCCGGAAGAATAAATGGCGAGAGGCGAACGAGCAGGGAAAACACCTGATCCAAGGAAAAGAATGTGATCACTACCGAAAATTGGAATTGAATCCACCGGAAAAGATAAAGAGATGAAGAATGTCCACCGAGACGAGAATTCACCGGTTGAAATAATTGAGGGAAGACTGAAGAGGCTCCGCACGAATGGAATTGATGGTCGAAACTGACTCAGGCTCCGGGAAGAAGAGGGTGGGAGGGCGGGAAAACAAAGGCAACATGGAAGGGGAATTGACGGATATCCTGAAGAGAAAACACCGGTTGAAATCATTGTGAAAAGAAAGCAAAGATTTCGTACGAGTAGGATGGATACTCGAGTATGGACTCCGGTTCCGAGAAGAAGAAGGGAGGGCGGGTGGGAAAAGAAAACAACTGATGATGGGGAAAACAACTTCGTTGAGAGCGAACTGAGGAATGAACTTGCAAAGATGAAGAGGCTCGAGTCGACTTGACGAGAAATGCACTGGATGAAAAGAGCTGAGGAACAACTACCGGAAAACCAACTACGTGATCCTAAAGAACAAATTGAAGGGGAAGAGGAGTTATTCAAAACACCTACGTCAAGATTCCTTACCAGAGCGACGAAGGGGCTGAGGAGTAAAAAGTATTCCTAATCTCCGATATAACTAGACTCTGAAAATTGTTTTCTTCTAGACTCAACAACGGCCAAACTACACGATCAATCAAGGGGGCTCCTAGGGTCGGTCGAGGCTCTGATACCAACTTGTTACGCCCAATATGCGACCCTATCCAAAAGGAACTCGAAGGTCCCACCAAGGATAGACCCGCATATTGAAACGCTTTTGCAAGGTGGATATCATTACATCAACATTACATAATAGATGGGGATACATACAAAAGGCATACGATGCCACACGAATACAACATCACAATACATAAGAGCATCATCCGACTCCGGATGAAACACAAATAGAAACTCGAACGACATCCACCCTGCTAGCCCAGGCTGCCGACCTGGAACCTATCCCCTGAACGAAGAAGAAGCAGAAGAAGAACTCCAAGACAAGCAAACATCGCTCTCGCGTCAGGAGCATCGCGAAACCTGTACCTGTAACTGTTGTTGTAGTAATCTGTGAGCCACGAGGACTCAGCAATCCCATTACCATGGGTATCAAGACTAGCAAAGCTTAAAGGGAAAGGAAGGGGTAAAGTGGTGAGGCTGCAGCAGCGACTAAGCATATATGGTGGTTAACATACGCAAATAAGAGCCAGAAGAGAGCAAACGAAACGGTCGTGAAGCTAGCAATGATCAAGAAGTGATCCTGAACTCCTACTTACGTCAAACATAACACAGAAACCGTGTTCACTTTTCGGACTCCGCCGAAAAGAGACCATCACGGCTACACACGCGGTTGATGCTTTGTAATTCGGATCTGGTGTCAAGTTATCTACAACCGGACAATAACAAATTCCCATCTGCCTATAACTGCAGGCACGACTTTCGAAAGATTATACCCTGCAGGGGTGTCCCAACTTAGCCCATGATAAGCTCTCGCGATCAACGAAGGATATACCTTCTCCCAGGAAGACCCGATCAGACTCGGAATCCCAGTTTAAAAGACATTTCGACAATGGTAAACCAAGACCAGGAAAGCCGCCCGATGCGCCGACAAATCCCGATAGGAGCTGCACATATCTCGTTCTCAGGGCACACCGGATGGGTCAGCCTACGAGTAAAACTAGACCTCGAGTTGCCCCGAGGTGGCCCTGCAGTCTGCCCGGTTCGGACCAACACTTAGACAAGCACTGGCCCGGGGGGGCTAAAATAAAGATGACCCTCGGGTTGGCCGACCCAAGGGAAAGGTATAGGTGGTGGTGAGGCAAATGGTAAAACCAAGGTTGGGCCTTGCTGGAGGAGTTTTATTCAAAGCGAACTGTCAAGGGGGTCCCATAAATCACCCGACCGCGTAAGGAACGCAAAATCCGGGAACATAACACCGGTATGACAGAAACTAGGGCGGCAAGAGTGGAACAAAACACTAGGCATACGGCCGAGTCTTCCACCCTTTACCAAGTATATAGATGCATTAATAATATAAGAGATATTGTGATATCCCAACAAAATCCTGTCCACCATGGAGCAATCTTCAACTTCACCTGCAACTACCAACGCTATAAGAGGGGCTGAGCAAAAGCGGTAAGATAGCCAAACAATGGTTTGTATAGGAAAGGTGTCAAAGGATAGAGGTTCATGGCAATTTGGGATGGCTTGAAGAGCAAATGATAGGTAACGCAGCATAGCGATAGAACGAAGCAACTAGCATAGCAATGATAGTAGTGAGATCCAGGGTAGCGGTCATCTTGCCTGAAATCCTTCAAGGAAGAAGAACGAGTCCATGAAGAAGACGAACGGATGAAGCCGAACCAAGCATAGACGAACGAATCCTCACGATCGCAACGAAACAGGAACTATCGAAAAGAAGCACGCAACAAGGTGAACACACCACACATGAACATGACATGATGCACAACAAGCATGATGCATGACCAAGCTACATGAAGCTACTCATGGCAAGAGATGACGCAAACAAGAGCAACACATCAAGGTAAGTTTAAATGAGGCCGGGAACAACATATAACAATTCCGGTAAGTCCTCAAATGCATATTTCGAAATTGGTCCAGATCTGAATAAACATTATGTTCAAGTAGTTAAACATCAATTTAAGATGCACAACGATGATCTACACGAGATTCTAGTCAAGTTACATATAAAGTTCAATTAGTTCGGAGCTACGGCCTAGAAGATATGAGCAAAACAAGTTAAACATGGCATAGATGCAAAATGCATACAAACATCAAGCAAACACCTCAAAACATGGATGCAACATGATAATATAAAACTACATGCAATTCTAAGCAAGTTTCATGTAGAGCACACTCAAAACAGAGCAACGGTTCAACACATGCACACTATACAAGTTATAGCAACAATCTGTCCAAAACAGGAACTAGGCATATTGCAAGCATCAAAACAACATTCTACAGCACCCCAACATTAAAACAAAAGACATGGACATGATGTACAGGTAAAGCATAACAAAACATGAACACTGAGCTATCTCCAGAAATCACTAGAACATGCTCAAACACACATGGTAAGATTGCAAGTTATAACGATTTCAGACTTTGCAGAAAATAACATCAGGTTGCAATGTTTCGAGCTATCAAACAACATGTTACAGGAACTTATAATGGAAAACAAAGGCATGGTATGAATCTACTAATTGCATAGAACAAGAGTCCCTTAGTGACCATAAGCCAAAAAGGATCAGAAAATATAATGGCACCCACGTAAACATAGCAAGTTATATTACAGATTCATACATGGCAGGAACATAATTATGAAGGCATGTAGATGAGCTTGTGCAACTCACTACAGAGCAAAACATGGCATGGCAAGGCACCAAACAGTAGGAAGACATGTTTGTGAAGCTAAGCATGGCAAGAGAAAGGTCATAGAGTGCATGGATCACTAGCAAAACACATGGCAACAAGTGAACTTAAAGTTAACAGGCTGACAACAACATTATGAAGCAACTTTGGAGAAAAATATGAACAAGCTACAGCAAGCTATAAATGCAACTAGGGGCATGGAAGGATATAGGATGACATGTAGATCAAAACATGTTTATATAACATCTCCAGATTATGCATAAAATGATTTGTAGCAACATGTTTATATAGCATCACGAAATAACAGATTCAGCCTAGCAAAACAGCAACATCATGTACACTACTTAACAAGCTCGATTCACTCACCACAAGTCATTGCATGACAAGATAAGCATAGCATCATCAAGAAGACATGTTTGTGAAACAAACTAAGGCAAGAACAAGTCCATAGCATGCAAGGATCAACTATAGCAACCTTGGTAAAATTGAATAACAAGAAAACAACCTGCCAGGAAACATTTTGAAGCAAAAGTAGAGCACGAAAATGACATGCTAGACTACTCCATAGTTGCAACCAAGGGCATGAATGGATAGACAATAACCATATGTTCAAAACACCCTTACTAAAGTATCTCAAAATATGCATGGATCTCTCTGTAGCATCAAGTTTACATGGCATGAAAATAACAGCAAAACAGGGACTAAAATCAGCAACATCACGATGCCTAGTTTGCATGCTTGTGCTAGTCACCACATTGATCACAAAAATACATGGTAAGCACCTCTGTAAAGAAGACATGGCATAGTTCAAAACACATGAAGACATTAACCTCATAGGATGCACACATCAATCATGGCAAAAATGACAAAAGAGCATGTTATTATAGTTTCAGCAGATTAACATCATGAAGCACTCTTGCAACGATGATTCGGACATCTAGATGACCTCAAATGAATATGATGCAATGGAATGAAATGATGTACTCGTCGAGGCGAACAATTTGGCATATTACACGCACTAAACGGAGCTACAGATGCAGAGATACAATGCGATGAACATGGCATGAAAATTACACAGACTGGGGACTTAGACGAATTTTGGAGGGGGAAAAGTCAACCTTCGGATCTCAGATCCAGATCGGCACAGAACCCGAGGTTCGCCGGTCTTCTCACCGGAGTTCGGCCGGAGGGAGGTCGGAGGAGGCGGGGATAGGCTGGCCCGGTCGGATTCGACCGGATCCGGCGCGGCGGCGGCGGAGGGCGGCGCGGAGGAGGCCGGAGGGAGGCGCGGTCGCCGAAGGAGGCGGCGGCGGCGGCGGAGGGCGACGGGGCCAGGCGCGGGGCGGACGTGTCCGGCCGGACTGGACGTGTCCGGCGGCGCGTCGTGGAAGAAGGCTAGGGTTTCGGGGGTTTGTAGTGCGGAATTTCGGGGGAGGGGCTATTTTATAGGTAGAGGGAGCTAGGAGAGTCCAAATGAGGAGCGGTTTTCGGCCACTCGATCGTGATCGAACGACCGAGAGCATGGAGGGGAGTTTGCTGGGTTTTGGGCCACTTTGGAAAGGGTGTTTGGCTGCAAAGAGAGAGGGGCTTTACGGTTACCCGGTTAACTGTTGGAGTATCAAACGAACTCCAAATGGCACGAAACTTGACAGACGGTCTACCGGTGCTATACCAAGGCCGCTTGGCAAGGCTCGGGTCATTCTGAGAAAGTTCAACACCCGCTCACAACAGGAGACAAAAGGGGAACGCGGAGGGCATAGGAGCGCGGGATTGCGAAACGGACAACGGGGAAAATGCTCGGATGCATGAGACGAACACGTATGGAAAATGAAATGCACATGATGACATGATAAAATGCAACACGCAAGAAAATTACATGGAAACAACGGCGAATAACTGGCAGACACCTGGCGCATTGGATCCGGGGCGTTACAAGAGCGCCATGAATCTCAGGCACCGTCGGACAGTTCTTCGTGACGCGTGTTTCTCCCCCGAGGCGTTGAATGCCTTTAATGCGGGAGACGCGCACCTCCGTGCTGCTCAAGATGGTTTAACCAGAGCCACGGAGCAGTATGTGAAAGACATACGGGTGGGGAATTTTAATAGCTATATATGCTAGTAGCCCCCGAGACTTAAAGTAGTTAAACTAACTGATTTAAGGATCATTTGTTATGCAGGATCTTACGGAGAAGAATACCCACCTATCCCAGGAGCTTCAAGAATGCAAGGCCCAACTTGAGGCCGCACTAGCCGCCGCCGGGGGAGCCATAGAGACCCCCTCTGGTAATACATATTTCGAAAAGATAAGTAGTTTATGAAGTGCGGCGTGTGCATTTAGTCTCACAATAATATTGCAGAGGGTGCCGGACTAGATCCGGACAAGCAACATCTGCTGCGCCAGCTGAAGGCCAGTGAGAAGGTGCTTATGAGGGTGCAGCAGGAGAGGAACAAACTGCAAGATGCCAACACCCAGCTGGGCGAAGAACTTAAAGGTGTTCGGGTCCAGCTGTCTAACCCCGTAAAGGAGAATCAGCGGCTTCGTCGCGGCATTTATAGTAAGTGCTTGAGCAAACTCTTTTGAAAAGAAGAGTTCAGCGAGGAAGTCGATTGACAGAAATGTGTCTGTAGGTGTGCTCACGGGTCGTCCGGCGGAGGAAATGCCTGGTTCCACGGGTGACCTTCTTCCCGAGCTGCTGCAACTGCACGAACATGTCCGGCAGGCGATGAGCGGCGTTGTTCAGGCCTTATGGCCTTCCGTCTCCCTACCCGAGGGTCTTGGAGGGCTTGCTGAGAAGCTTCAGGGAGTATGGCAGCGCTTCCGTCTGTGGAATATATCGGCCTGCCGGCAAGGCGCCAGGGAGGCCTAGGCCATGGTGAAGATGCGGTACACGAAGGCTGATCCAAACCACATGGCCGAGGTCGGACCTGTGGGGCCCGATGGGAAGGAGATCCCCGTGAGCCTGATGTACGGCCAAGTAGAGTTGGCCACGAAATATTCCCAACGGGACTGTAAACTAGACAGCCTATTAGATGGGATTGAAGAGGAGCACAATCAGTCAGTTTGACGATGTAATTTAAAATGACATGTAAAATGCCTTCTAGCCGAATTGTAGATCGTTTGTCTTTGCGGACCTTTTCGCTTCAACCTCGGGACCCAACAGTCCGGAGTGTGTCTGAATACCCTCACGGTTATAAAAAAACCGGGGCATGCATGGAGACCAGGCGTAGGGGTCATAAGTGCTTTATCAGACAAGTGCCCAACTAGCTATGTTATATTACATGGTTAGTAAGAAACATCTTCCAGGGAGAATAGTTCCCTTAGGGGTTCCTTTCCCTGGGAGGCATGCCCTAAAGTGCATGTCCGGACTACGAAAAGAGCAGAAAAAGCATTTAGGGGCAGATAAATAAATAAGTAATAAATCATCTTTCAAGTCACCGACCGAATATTCCCTTAAGAACGCTAGCCTTCGGCTTGACCCAGTCTGAGGTACACATCCGGCTGACCCGGCAGTAACAATCGCAGAGGTGCTCCCTTTACCTCCTAGCCGAACAATCGGGAACGTAGGGGTAAGCACAGGAGCCAGGCAACCCAGCTTGGCCAAAACTTAAGTCATATCGATGCATATAATGGTGAGTAAAAGGTACATGCGGAAGTATGACACATGTGTTGGGCATTAAGCCCGCATAAATAAGCTTCTGTTAAAGAAGCCCCCAGGTATAACGAGTGCGAGTAGCGCATCGAGTGTGTGCAAACAATGCGCAGATCAGCCCTCAAAGGCTTTTACTGAAAGAGGTAGGAAAAAGGAGGGAAACAAAAGACAGCGAAAAAAATATGAAAGGTGGACAGAGGAAGGAGACGAACTCTGAGTCCGGCGCTTAGGCATAGAATAAGTTTGTCCTTTTTCTTGTCCGGCAGGCGTAGAACTAGCTCGCCAACATTGTAAGTTTTGGCCCGTACTTCCCTGCTTTGATATCTTCGAGCTTGCTGCTGATAGAATGCGGAACAGGATTTTGCCACGTCGTGCTCCTCCTCTAAGGCGTCCAAACTGTCCTGCCGATCCAACTCGGCTTCTCTTTCTTCGTACATGCGCACGCGAGGTGATTCATGAATTATATCGCAGGGCAAAACTGCCTCTGTGCCGTATACCATAAAAAATGGTGTGAATCCGGTAGTGCGGTTTGGCGTGGTCCGCAGCCCCCAGAGTACAGAGTCGAGCTCCTCTACCCAGTGCGTGTTAGATTCCGTGAGGGATCGCACTAATCTGGGTTTAATGCCGTCATGATTAGACCGTTTGCTCGTTCGACTTGACCGTTAGTTTGAGGGTGATAGACTGAAGCGTAGTCGAGCTTGATGCCCATGTTTTTGCACCAAAGTTTAACCTCGTTGGCCGTGAAATTCATGCCGTTATCAGTGATGATGCTGTGGGGGACGCCAAAACGGTGTACTACCCCTGATATGAAGTCTATCACAGGTCCGGATTCGGCCGTTTTAACCGGCTTGGCCTCTATCCATTTGGTGAATATGTCCACCATGACCAATAAGTATTTTTGCTTGTGGGTTCCCCCTTTAAGGGGTCCAACCATGTCAAGCCCCTAGACCACGAATGGCCAAGTGATGGGTATAGTTTTGAGGGCGGTGGGTGGCATGTGGCTTTGATTAGCAAAGAGCTGGCAACCGACGCATCGTTGGACTAGGTCCTGAGCATCTGCCCGGGCTGTCGGCCAATAAAATCCTGTATGGAAGGCCTTGCCTACAAGGGCCTGGGCTCCGACGTGGTGCCCGCCGAGTCCGGTGTGAATTTCAGCCAGGAGATTTCGCCCTTCCTCTTCGGAGATACACCTTTGAAGGACTCCGATTGTGCTTTTCTTATAGAGTTCTCCCTCGTGGATCTTGTAGGCTTTAGATCGCCGAACTATGCAGCGGGCCTCATTTTGGTCTTCGGGAAGTTCCTGCCTAATTAAGTAGGCTAGGAATGGTTCCGTCCATGGGGCAATTACTGCCATTATTTCGTGGGTTGAAGGTGTTATTTCATTGGCTGAGCCACCGATTGTGTCAGAATGTTCCGTGTTGGATGGTGCGGTTGTTTCTGGGTTGTTATTTCCAGACTCCTCTTCCCATAATACGGATGGATTAAAGAGCCGCTCTAGGAAGATGTTTGGAGGGATGGCATCGCGTTTTGCGCCGATGCGTGCCAACACGTCTGCTGCCTGGTTATTATCCCGGGCTACATGGTGGAATTCGAGTCCTTCGAACCGAGCTGACATTTTTAGGACAGCGTTACGGTAGGCTGCCATTTTTGGATCCTTGGTGTCAAAGTCTCCATTTGCTTGGGATATTCCGAGGTTTGAATCCCCGCGCACCTCTAGGCGTTGAATACCCATGGAGATTGCCATTCGGAGACCATGTAGAAGGGCCTCGTATTCGGCTGCATTCTTGGAGTCCGTGTACATTATTTGAAGTACGTATTGGACTGTGTCTCCGGTTGGGGACGTCAAGATGACGCCAGCCCCCAAGCCAGCCAACATTTTGGAGCCGTTGAAATGCATGATCTAATTGGAGTATGCGCCGTACTCTTTAGGGAGTTCGGCTTCTGTCCATTCGGCGATGAAGTCAGCCAAAACTTGCGACTTTATAGCTCGCCGTGGTTTGTAGGTTCTGTCAAATGGTAAGATCTCAATGGCCCATTTTGCAATCCTGCCCGTCACGTCGCGATTGTTTATAATATCGTTGAGAGGTACTTCGGAGGCCACCATTATGGAACACTCTTGAAAGTAGTGTCGCAGCTTGTGGGATGCCATGAACACCGCGTACGCTATTTTTTGATAATGTGGTTACCGGGACTTACATGGAGTTAAGACAGTGGATACGTAGTACACTGGTTTTTGAAGAGGGAATTTGTGCCCTTCTGTTTCTCGTTCTACGACGAGTACCGCGCTGACAACTTGATGTGTTGCCGCGATATATAGTAACATCGGTTCACCCAGGTTGGGCATGGCTAGGACCGGATTTGTCGCCAATATGGCCTTAATTTCTTTGAGTCCGGCCGTGGCAGCATCCGTCCATTCGAAGTGTTCGGTGCGCCGGAGGAGGCGATAGAGGGGTAGTGCCTTTTCTCCCAAACGGGAGATGAAGCGGCTTAGAGCCGCCACGCATCCAGTTAGTTTTTGTATTTGTTTGAGGTCTTTTGGGATATCCAATTGCGACAGAGCTCGGATCTTGGCTGGGTTTGCTTCAATTCCTCTACCGGATACAATGAAGCCCAAGAGCTTTCCGGCTGGTACGCCGAAAACACATTTTTCCGGGTTGAGCTTAATGTCATATGCTCGGAGGTTGTCGAATGTAAGCCTCAAATCGTCTACTAGAGTTTCGACGTGTTTGGTCTTAATGACCACATCGTCTACGTATGCCTCCACTGTTTTGCCTATCTGGGTAGCCAGACATGTCTGAATCATGCGCTGATATGTTGCACCGGCGTTTTTGAGTCCGAAGGGCATTGTGTTGAAGCAGAATGGTCCGTATGGAGTAATGAATGCCATTGCGGCCTGGTCTTTCTCCGCCATCTTGATTTGATGGTATCCGGAGTATGCGTCGAGGAAGCACAATGAATCGTTCCCTACGGTAGCGTCGATGATTTGGTCGATGCGGGGGAGGGGGAAAGGATCCTTTGGGCAGGCCTTGTTAAGGTCTTTGAAATCGACACAAAGGCGCCAGGATTTTTCCTTTCTTGGTACCATTACCAGGTTTGCTAGCCAGTTCGGATGTTTTATATCTCTGATGAATCCGGCTTCTAAGAGTTTGGCTAGCTCCTCTCCCATTGCCTATCTTTTGGGTTCGGAAAATCGCCGAAGAGCCTGTTTGACTAGCTTGAATCCTTTTAGGATATTTAGGGTGTGTTCTGCCAGCCTGCGTGGGATTCCTGGCATGTCTGAAGGGTGCCAGGCAAATATGTCCCAATTTTCCCGAAGGAATTCTCGTAGTGTGGCTTCTACATCAGGGTTTAACTGTGCCCCGATGGAGGCCGTCTTTGTGGGGTCCGTTGGATGGACATGGAATTTGACTATTTCGTCTACTGGTTTAAAAGAGGTGGACTTAGATCTCTTATCGAGTATCACATCGTCCCTATCCACCGTGGAGCACAGCGCAGTGAGTTCCTCTGCCGCTAGGGCTTCGGATAGTGCCTCTAGGGCTAGTGCGGCTGTCTTACTTTTAGCGCGGAGTGCTATATCTGGATCATTGACGAGAGTGATGATTCCATTGGGCCCGGGCATTTTAAGCTTCATGTACCCGAAATGGGGTATAGCTTGGAAAATTGTGAACGGCTCTCACCCTAACAAGGCATGATATCCGCTGCCGAACGGGGCCACTTGGAATGTGACCTCCTCGGACCTGTAATTGTCCGGTGAGCCGAACACTACATCTAGTGTGATTTTTCCTGTGCAGCGTACTTCTCGACTAGGGATTATTCCTCTAAAGGTTGTGCTGCTTCGCTCAATGCGGCTCCAGTCAGTTTCCATTTTTTGCAGGGCTTCCTCGTAGATGAGGTTGAATCCGCTGCCGCCATCCATGAGTACCTTGGTAATACGAAAGCCGTCCACTATCGGACTGAGGACCAATGCGGCTGGTGCTCGGGCTGTTCAGAATTCAGGTTCGTCGCTGGCATTGAAGGTGATAGCCGTGTCACTCCATGGATTTGCCGTTGCTACTTGGTAGACTTCGGCGAGGCTGCGGATTGTTCGTTTCCGCATATTATTTGATGCGAAAGTCTCGAAGACTGTTAATACCGTACTGGTACTGTTGGGCTTGTTACACGGGGCTAGAAAACCTTCGCCACTTTTGGCCACCTGGCGTAGTATCCAACATGCTCGAAGGCTATGTGTTGGAGTGGCGCCCTCTATATTATGGATTTTACAGGGTCCGTTGAGCCATCCCTCCAGTACGGTTCCGTGCCCTTTAGGGGTTTTTTGCTTTTTGGTTTTTAACTCAGGTGCTTGAGTATGACGCACCCTTTTATTTCGAACTAGGGTTGTGTTCAGGGCTGGATTGTCCCAAAACCTGGTTTCAGTTTTCCAGGCACTCTCCATCGCACAGTATTTCTGTACTATGGTCACCAGGTCGGCGAAGCGTGTAACTTCACGACGACTTATAGCGTTCATGATTCCCCTCTCCGTGCAATTGTTGTAGAAAATTGAGATTGCGCTTTCCTCACGCCAGTACTTTATCCTGTCCATAACTAGGAGGAATCCGGCCCAGTAATGATGTACTGTTTCGTCAGGATCTTGCCGTATTCGAGATAGATCGCTTATGTTTGGGTGGGCGGGCGGAATTAAATTCGGAACCATGCCCAATCTGAGGCTCAAAGGCCGAGAAGTTTCCGGATTTGGAAGCTTGGATTGTTGGATGTTATCCAACGGATCTGGTCCGATGCCTGACTTTAGGTTCAGTACTTGATTGACGTCCATCCCTCCGCGGGAATCTGGCATGGAGGGATCGAGAATCCGGACATAACTGGTTTTTAACATAGAAGAAGAGTCGCCGCGTTGTTCCTCTACCATAACAACGTGGTGGGTAGCCTGGTGAGTTAATTTCTCTCAGATCGGTTTTAAGCCCAATCTAATCGTGGTCTGTAGCGACTCCCAGGGCGGCGATGCGATCCAACAGCTCATTTACAGAGGAGAGCTCCGTCGGATCTAGCTGCTCGGCGAATTCCGAGTTGATGTGAAGATCGCTTTTGATGACATGAGAGGTCATTGTTGGATCGGTGGCCGAACTGGCGGTCATAAGAAAATCACCCAGCCGGATAGTATGGCCAGTGGCCAAAGCTCCTGTCGTGGAGTTGTCACGTCAGATGTCCTTAGTGACAGGACTTAGTCGCGAGGCCAACGCATCTATGTGGTAGCTTGAGAGGGGTTGAGTGGGACGAGAGACGTAGGGCGGATCAACACACAAGACAAGGATTTAGACAGCTTCGGGCCCCGGGAAACATCATCCGGTAATAGCCCTACATGCTGTTTGAGGCTAGGTCTCATTATCATCACGAGGGAGTCACCGTAAACCGGCTCTCCTCTAATTGTGTCTAACCCTAAGATTGTTTCTTCTTGTTTTGTAGCTTGTCCCTTCTAACTCGTCCCTCTTTGGGGAGCCCTGTCCCTCCTTATATATGTTGAAGGGGCGGGTTACATGTGGAGTCCTATTAGGATAAGGACTAATCTATCTCTAATACAAACCGGATACAAGTCCTGGTCTTAACTCTTTGTAAGGTAAATATTCCTTTCCTCTTAAACCGGCCCACCATAGCGTGATCCGGCCTTCCATAAACCGCCCGTTGGGTCACTGGGTCTTGTCGCTCCTCTGACCTGCCTGCCGGATTACCAATGAATCGTAAACCGCCATGTCCAAGTAGGTCGCCAGTGAATCGCCAAACTCTAGCCGGGTCATACATCCGGCGGTTTATACCGCGGGGTATATCCCCGACATTAGCCCCCAGTTTAATTTGGATTCATCCATGTTAAACTGATCTGCAACAAGAACAAATTTGTCGGGTTGTGCTCCGGTTTAAATATACTTGTAAGCCGGCACTTGATCATCCTTAAATCCTTGTCATTTCTTCCTTCCAAGTTAATAACCATCTTCATAATCAATTTGCTTGCAGAAGATATTTGTAAATAAAGAATCCATTTGAATCGGCCTTCAATGCTTTGACTTGACAAAAATATTAGTCTCTGAAATATTCAACTGATATCCAGCCGGCTTGAAGATGTAAAACTTGCCGGTTTATGATTACCACCATTGTCTGGTTATAAAAACTGATAATTCCGGGTCATGATTGTTGCCAACACCGGTTCATGATTGTGCTAATGCCGGTTCATGATTATTGTGACGCCGGGTTACAGACACAGGGTCATAATGATTGGTGACGCCGGGTTAATCCAGTTTGCTCAAAACAGAGAATTTGATAATAGTTCTTCGATAATAATATAATACCTGTAGCCCCCAAGTCTTGAACAGAACAAAGTGATGGCTTAAGACTTGCTTCAATATAAATACTGCCACTTAAGAAGAAATCCATGTTGTTCATCCCAGTGACTAGTAAAAACTGAATACTCCATACTATGTAGCCCCCAAGTGCCGGGTTGTCATGCTTGCAGCAACCTGGGACTTGTAATTGTCATATACTCATAAAAACTTCAACCAGTGTAGCCCCCAAGAGCCGGTTCAGTAAGATAATATTGAGCTGGGACTTGATATATACTTCAATAAAAATAACACCATATGATGTAACCCTCATCATGGGACTTGAATCTACGTCCACAAGGTTAAGAGTCTTGTGCTTTACCAACTGAGCAGTGGACCTTGCAATATAATGGATAAAAAGCTTTGTACCTTGAACTGTTGATAGGAGAAATTGGTAGCCCCCAAGGGCCGGCTCATTATAATGTGATGAGTCGGGTCTTCAATAAGATGAACAAAGAATGACTTTGCATTAGCCCCCAAGTGTCATGGTGCATGCTTGCAGCGACATGAGACTTGCATGTAATCTCAATTTGAATAATGTAGCCCCCAAGTGTTGGGTCGTAAGCCCGCAGCGACTCGAGACTATTCCTTCCATTGCAGAATAAATCATATTCATCGATAAAATAATAACTGTTGTACTAAAGCGACTTTGAAAACTCAATAATACCGGTTACTAATAACCATAAAAATCCAGCCATGTTGGCTATTCAAGATAATATAATCCGGTATGAAAAATTCATCCAATATCATAATGAAAATTCAGCCAAATTTGGCTATTTGAATAATATAACCCAATCATTTATAAGCGCATGATTCCAATGGCGCAATCCAAATATATACTGGCGACGTATAGTCCAAAGCCAGGCCGGTTTAATAAACTCCGAATAATTTCCTATCATATACTGGCGACTTATCGTCTTAAAGCCAGGCCGGTTTAATAAACACCGGATAATTTATCATCATGCTTTATTCAACCTGTCTCTGCATACAACAAGTTTAAAGTGTCATGGCGGTTTACCGCCGGACGGATCATAATGCCCAACATATAACCCAGGTTTATAACCAAAGCTGCACTTAAGAACAATCAATGAAATATATCATACCTGTGATATTGAATCACATCATTGGTTTACCAATTTTTTGTAGTAAGAGTGATAACCCCAATCTTGAATAATGATAACTCCTTTCATACTGTGCCGGTTGATGATAAACCGTACCGGGTTGTGATAAACACCGGTTTAACCATATATAATACTGGCGACTCGTAGTCAAACCAGACTGGGCTGATAGTCTCTGGATTATAACTTGATCCTGTATTGACAACTTGTAATTGAAAGTCAAGCCGGGTTGATAAACACCGGTTTACTCCATAATAGGATGGTAAAGAAAATCAAACCGGGCAGATGGCCTCCAGATTAAGACTTGACCGTGTTTCGTCAATTTGTAATTGATAGTTGAACCAGAAAAAATATGCTTGTTGACATAAGAGAAATCCAACAAAAGCAAAGAAACGAACAAACCATGAAAACAACATGGAAGCAAAAGTAATGATAAAAACCATTTGCAAAAATATGCTATACTGAGCTGTTCAGATGGTATTACCATGGTCGGACAGGATCAAGGCCCCCAATAGGAGTGACAATGATTCAAGTCAGCCAGGTCCCCAAATGACTCGTGGCATATATGCCAGATCAAGAGGCGTGGCAATGGTTTGGGCCCGACCATGCCCCCAAGTGATTTTGTGGCCTTAGGCCGACCAAGAGGCGTGACTGGTTCAGACTTGACCAAGTCCCCAAATGATCTGGTGGCTGTCGCCTATCAAAGGGTGTTCGTTGGTTCGGACACGACCAAGGCCCCCAGTGATATATAAAAAACAAATGTCAAGGGGTAAACCGGAGGCCGCTTTAAACAGAACCACTCCGTGTAACCTCGCATGATGAGAAAGACAGAGACCCCGCTTTATGAAGCAGAAGCCCCCATGTGATCAATAATATGTTAGGCCAATAAGGCAGGATACCCATGTTTGAACCGCGCATCATGGCAGCAGGTCCTCTTTGGTAATTTTTAACCTTTTTGCAAGAGATAAATTCTTCTTGAACCGGAATTTTGAACCGGGTATTGAGAGCTTCAAAGCTTTGTGGGAAAACAAATTTTCCTTAAACCAGATTGCAAACCGGAATCTTCGTTTTCAGCCGGAAATTTTCTGATGGCCTTTCAAACTCGAACTTGCGAGAAGTTAATTCCTTTTTGAACCGGACATTTTCAAACCAGATTTGAGAGCTTCAGAGCTTTGTGGGAGAACAGATTTCCCTTGAACCGGATCGTAAACCGGATATTTGAGAGCTTCAGTGAGACTGACTTCCCTTGAACCGGATTTTAAACCGGAATCCTTTCTGATGACCCGGAACTTCTTCATTGAGCCGGGATTTTGTAACTGTCATATACTTTCTAAGCCGGAAATTTTCTGACGGCCTTCAAATAACAGTAGCCTCCAGGACCGGGTTATCTTTCCCTCCATCGTCCTGGGGTTCTTAAATTTGCTGAAACTGGCAAGATTTGCTGAGTCATGTCATCGTAGCCCCCGAGTCTCAAGGTGACTCGAGGAGTTGGCTTGAAACTCTCCATATTTGACTGTCATATAAACCGGCATAACTTGTATATCGTTGGTGTTGATAGCATGATGTGAATCCACAGAAGGTTGAGGTGACTGCGGCAGGTTATAAATGATCCCGTATGAGCCGTGTCAGCAACTCGGCCAATAGTTCCTTCCAACTGGCTATTTGAATTTAACCAAAACTATAGTGGCGGTGACTTGTGCGCCTGCCCATTGAGCCACCCAGTGTAGACGGCGGTTCATAGTATATGATAATTTGCCTCCAATTCGAAAGAAAACCGGGCTACCCAAGCTGTGACTTTCTCATGTAGACATGTGCGGCCTGGTATGTTGATGTAGACCAGGCCGTGAGAGACGGACGGTAAAGACGACCGTAACATCAGAGGCGGCATAGACAGATGAACCGGCCGTGGTGTTGTAAGCCGGTGCGGACGGGCAAGTTATCCTCCGCGTTGCAAGCCAGGGCGAACGCGTGAACCGGCCATGAGAGTGGACGGGCGAGTCGTCTGTGACGTTATAAACCGGTGCGGTCGCGAGAGACGGCCACGGTGTTGTAAGCCGGTGTGGGAGTTTGTTGAATAACAACAACCACCTGTGCCGAACGATGTCGGCGTGCCTCCATCTCCACAGTATAATACCACTTTATAATGAATAACTCTCCTGCATATAAAAAATACCATAGAGCAGAATAGTTGTGCTCGGAGTAATTAAAGTATACTAAGAAAATGTATAAGGAAAATAACACCTGATTTATTTTTTGGACGCATGTGGGCGTAGCCATTAGCGCGTAGCTGGTCTCCACATATGTGTATTCCATCCAATTTACGCAAACTGATCTCTGAAGAAAATCAGCCCAATACGGAGTACCAGCACTAGTCATGTTGGTTTATTCCTTAGATCTCTGCGGCCGGATTAGACAATAATCAGCACCAGCCTTCGTCTGCAATTAACACTTTGTTTCTTTGGATTTAATTAGCCCCCACTGTAGGAAACAGTAGCAGCGGCACTGATTCCCTCAGGACTTGAAGCTGGCGTTCCCCTGACACCAGCGGTTTAAACGCGACGGTTCCAGCGTAGCGGAGTAGAACCCGCGAACGAGCGGATCTGGTGATAGCAGCCGGTGGTTTTAGTGCTGTAGGGCCAGCAAAGCGGCGACTCGGAAGATCGTTGGAAACGACGCAATAAAAAACGCCAGCAAAAACTCTTGAGCTGAATATATCTGCGAGCATAAAATAGCACGAGCAGACCACATATGTTTTCTATAATGCAAATTTAATACGTAGAGCAATTTAACGGAGACGAGTGCACCTGATTACGTCCGTAGGCAGTAACTTTGAGTACTCTGATTGCTTCTTCACGGTTTTCTTTTCTTTTTTCCTTGGGGGATGAGACGTGTGCCTTGGTTGAGGTAGTAATGGTAGTACAACAGACATGCACACGCGATCCTGGTGCTACTGGCTTCTGGCCGGTTCACCGGTGACCACTGACCTCGTACACCAAGGGTACCTGTACTGACGCGGGCCACTTCTAGCTCTTGAAGGGCCGGGTCAACCGCGGCGGATGCGAGCTGGGCCTAGGGACTCCGCGAGGGCGAGGCGAAGCCAGCCACGGAGGCGGCGACTCAAGACTGCGTGCGGCAGAGGTGGAAACGAGGCCGGTGCGGTGGCTATCGAGGCGAAACCGATTCCAGGTCCTACGTTAAGCCAGCGAGGCCAAACTGAGTCCGTGCCCCACGTCCCTCTTCGGGTCGTGGATTTCCTTCCCCTTTTTTTTTCGGGCGCAGCAATCTTGGTCCGTGATTGCATCGGTCCTGATGATGATCCGGTGGCCGCTCTTGGAATCTTCTGCCTCGGATGGAGGTAGTAATCTGATCTATTAGCACTCGAATAGAAGTAGTACTAGTCTTGAACTTGTGACGTGGAGTAGTACTAGTCTTGGATTTTGTGGACGTGGAGCAGTACTATTCTTGGACTTCTGACTCGGCTGCCGCTCTTGTAACACGTACTAGTGCAAGTACTAGTTGATTTTTCAGATTTAACTATTCTTCACATCGGAAAAAAGGTAGCAATGGACGGTTGATTTTCCACAGCCTGGAACTTGTGGACGCGGAGTAGCAGTGGAAACTTGGCGGATTAAGAGGTAGTCTCGGATCAATCTCTAGTGCTGCATATAGGACGCGAAGGCAGCGACCAGCCGATCGATCGGCTCCAAAATTTCTCGATTACTTGCAACGCCGTAGGTAAATCACCTGTGCTGCAGTTGATAGAATCCCTTCTACCCTTGGCTTCTTACGATGGTGCAGCGGAAAGTGATCCGGCCATGACGGATTCGCTTGGTGGTATGTTACGATGCACATAGACACAATCCGGCTCTGCTTCATCTGACAACCACGAACTTTTTGAAACCCTAGGAAGAATCCCTCCAAGAACTCAACACCACCGTGCGCAGGCCCCACGGTGGGCGCCAACTGTCGTGGAATTGTCACGTCAGATGTCCTTAGTGACAGGACTTAGTCGCGAGGCCAACGCATCTATGTGGTAGCTTGAGAGGGGTTGAGTGGGACGAGAGACGCAGGGCGGATCAACACACAAGACAAGGATTTAGACAGCTTCGGGCCCCGGGAAACATCATCCGGTAATAGCCCTACATGCTGTTTGAGGCTAGGTCTCATTATCATCACGAGGGAGTCGCCGTAAACCGGCTCTCCTCTAATTGTGTCTAACCCTAAGATTGTTTCTTCTTGTTTTGTAGCTTGTCCCTTCTAACTCGTCCCTCTTTGGGGAGCCCTGCCCCTCCTTATATATGTTGAAGGGGCGGGTTACATGTGGAGTCCTATTAGGATAAGGACTAATCTATCTCTAATACAAACCGGATACAAGTCCTGGTCTTAACTCTTTGTAAGGTAAATATTCCTTTCCTCTTAAACCGGCCCACCATAGCGTAATCCGGCCTTCCATAAACCGCCCGTTGGGTCACTGGGTCTTGTCGCTCCTCTGACCTGCCTGCCGGATTACCAATGAATCGTAAACCGCCATGTCCAAGTAGGTCGCCAGTGAATCGCCAAACTCTAGCCGGGTCATACATCCGGCGGTTTATACCGCGGGGTATATCCCCGACAGCTCCCTTGATGACGGCGCCATCTTTAAAGACGGGAAAAGGCATCCCTCCTGATTGCGACGGCACAGAGGAACTCTCAATGAAAGCACCAATGTCGGTGTCAAAACCGGCAGATCTCGGGTAGGGAGTCCCGAACTGTGCGTCTAGGCGGATGGTAACAGGAGACAAGGGACACGATGTTTTACCCAGGTTCAGTCCCTCTTGATGGAGGTAAAACCCTACGTCCTGCTTGACTGATATTGATGATGTGGGTATAACAAGAGTGAGGCTCGTCCTCCTCTGCTTTCTCCTCTTCGTCTTCGGAAGAAGGAGCGTCACTGGAGTCTTCAGATTTGGCGTCCGAAGCGTCACGGCGACGGAGGCCACTCCGGGTCTTCTTGACCTTCTTGGAGGCCTCCTTCTTTGGCGCCTCGGAAGGCGCAGGGACCAGCATCTTCGTTAGAAGAGGTCCGGTCGGTTCCTCCGGCAGCGGGGCCGGACAATGCATCCGCTACACCTTCTTTATCCATCCCTGAGGTCACGATGAAACACAATTAAAATGTCTCCCTCATGACATGCCAACTGAAGCATGGATGGACAGGGCATGGCTGTAACTTACTGGGCTTGCAGAATGGGATAATTGATACCCCCGGTCCTCGGCGGAGTCCGGCCAAGATTTGCCGAACTTGAAGAGCACCTTCCAGATATCCTTGTGGGAGGAATCATAGAGCTCTCAAAGGGTTTGGTGCTCGATTGGGTTGAACTCCCACAAAGTGCAGGCTCGACGCTGGCAAGGGAGAACCAGGCGAACTAACATCACCTGGACTACGTCGATGAGTTTGACGTCCTTGTCAACCACACTCTAAATGCGCGTCTGGAGCAGTGACAGCTCATCGGATGAGGACAGTTCGGGCCCTTCTTGGGCGAAGACGTGAGCCGCAGTGGATCTCCGGATTTGAACTCAGGAGCTACAGCCCACTTTTTGCCGCGTGGTTCGGTGATATAAAACCACTGTTGCTGCCACTCCTTGACGGAGTCGTTGAAGGTGCCCTTCGGCCAAATGGCCTTGGGCATCTTGCTCACCATGGCGCCGCCGCACTTAGCGTGTTCGCCACTCACCACCTTGGGCTTCACATTGAAAATCTTCGGCCACAGGCCGAAGTGAGGCGGAATCCGGAGAATGGCCTCGCTCACGACGATGAACGTCGAGATATTGAGAAAAGAGTTGGGGGAAAGATCATGAAAATCAATCCCATAGTAATACATGACTCCACGGACAAATGGGTGGAGGGGAAACCCGAGCCCGCGGACGAAGTGGGGAAGGAACACGACTCTCTCGTGAGGCTCCGGGGTGGGGACGACCTGTCCCGCTGGTGGGAGATGACGGCCGATCTTCTTGGCCAGATACCCGGTTTCCCGGAGCTTCTTGATATCCTTCTCCCGGACGGTAGAGGCCATCCATCTGCCTCCTGCTCCGGATCCGGACATCTTTGGAAAACTTCTCTTCGATGGAAAAGAAGAGTGCTTGGGCGTTAGGGCTCGAACAGAGGGGAATGAGCTAGCGGAAGGAGAAGGCGTGGGTAAAGAGAAAGAGACCTTATCTCTTTATAGGGGCGGTAAATGCTTTTTGCGCCTCCCCACTTGCCTGGTGGAACCCGTTCGACTCCTACTCGCTGCGATTAGTGATGCGGTTGGATTACCCATTCCCGTATTGATGAGAATCTCGTGATAAGGGGACATGATCTTTGCTTCGACAAGGCGTGCCAAGGAAACCGCCTCGCAATATACGCTGAGGCTGGATGTGGGAAAATGGTTTGGATAATGACCCGACCTTGATAACATGTCACGTTGTCTAGAAAGTTGCTAGCAGATTGCATTTGTGAAATATCATTCTCTCTACAGTGATATGTGAGGATCATTTTGCGGATCCGGACACGGTTGAAGTGTTCGATAATTACCTTGGAGTATTCGGAGAAGGAACCCGCCTTGCAATGCTGAAGACAAGACTGCGCACCGGACTCATCGTCATTGAAGCCTGGTTCAGGGGCTACTGAGGGAGTCCTGGATTAGGGGGTATCCGGATAGCCAGACTGTATACATCGTCCGGACTATTGAAGCGTGAAGACACAAGACTCAAGACTTCGGCCCGTGTCCAGATGTGACTCTCCTTTGCGTGGAAGGCAAGCTTGGCGATCCAGATATTGTGTTTCCGTCCTTCTAACCGACTCCATGTAAACCCCAGCCCTCTCCGGTGTCTATATAAACCGGAGAGGTTGGTCCTTAGAAGGGCGATCACAATTACAATCATACCATCATAGCCTAGCTTCTAGGGTTTAGCCTCTACGATCCCGTGGTAGATCTACTCTTGTACTACCCATATCTTCAATATTAATCAAGCAGGAAGTAGGGTTTTACCTCCATCGAGAGGGTCCGAACCTGGGTAAACATTGTATCCCTCGCTTCCTGTTACCATCAGCCTAAGACACACAGATCAGGACCCCCTACACGAGATCCACCGGTTTTGACACCGACAACCACTGCATCATAACATAACTTAGGAGGGGAACCAAACATATTAATCATGAGTTATTGCCATATTACCTGGCCTAGATTTATTGGAAAGAATCAATGGGGTTGCCTTGCAATTTTTAGAGTTTGTCTTCTAATCTTCAGCAGCCTGTACCAAATTAACACACTAGCATTGCTATCATTAGCCAAGTCAGATAATAGGAAAGCAACATTGACATAACGAACGTTTGGGCAACTAGCCTACACCAAATTAACACAATATGGCACAACTATCATCAGCCAAGCAAGGTAATATGAAAGCAACATTGACACAATGAATGAATGGGCAACCAGAGCAGCACTACAATTCAGTAATGTGCATGATATGAGATAGTACACTCATGCAGCTCAGCATGTAAAACTACCAGGTAGTTTTCCTTACAAAAATCAACATTGGCGCCTTTAACATTTTGCTACAACTAATTTTAGATCAGATAAAGGTTAGGTTCACGCCGATTAACAAAATGCATGCTGATGTAAAAATATAGTGATATACAACAGGTACTTACATCAGCATTGGAGCACAGAGAATTCACACAAGATATTTTCCTCAAATACGATCCCAATGGAGGAAGTCTTCTATCATTTAACCTTATTTTCTAAAAGAGAGATGGGTAAGAAACATGTAGAAAATATGATCAGAATGCTATAAAATTTCATGATCTGAGGATATGCACACGCTTGTTAGAATGGAGTTGACATTCTTTTGCTGGACTAGAGCGGACTAGTTCTTTGGCCACTGGAATCTGCTTATTATCAGTGGGAGTTTGAATTCTCTGTGCTGGAGTAGTATCTATGAAAAATGGAGTTGGTTTATTATCTCCTGGCGTTTGGATCTTTTGCAAAGACCTGGTTTGTAACCCTTCAGATTCTAACATAGTCGTCTTCCCCTTGCATACCTTATATAGAAGAATGGTGCTTTAATTATAAAACATGCTACAACAGAGATGGAATAGGTACTGAAGAATAGAAAGGCATGACATATTGACATGTATTCCCTCCATCCGGAAAAAAATGGATGGGTCTAGGCGTATTTCAGTTCTAGGTACATCCAGTTTTAACCATTTCTATGACATGTAATCCGGACGGAGGGAGTATGATGTAAGAGCTAGGGATACGACAGGACAACACAGTAAAAAAACACTGAAAACCCACTGCAGAACCAAAGTATTCAAACCGACTGATATGAGATAGTACACTCATGCAGCTCAGGATGCAAAACTACCAGGCAGTTTTCCTTACAAAAATCAACATTGCGGCCTTTAATCATACATTTTGCTACAACTAAATTTAGATCAGATAAAGGTTGGATTCACGCCGATTAACAAAATACATGCTGATGTAAAAATATAGTGATATACAACAGGTAATTACATCTACATTGGAGCACAGAGAATTCCTACAAGAATCTTTCCTCACAGACGATACGAGTGCAGAAATTCTTCTATCTGTTAAGCTTATTTTCTAAAAGAGAGATGGGTAAGAAACAAGTAGAAAACATGATCAACATGCTATAAAATTTCATGATGTAAGGATACGCACACGCTTCTTAGAATGGAGTTGACATATTTTTGCTGGACTGGAGCGGGCTAGTTCTTTGGCCACTGGAATCTTCTTATTATCAGTAGGAGTTGGGTTTCTCTGTGCTGGAGCAGTATCTATAAAAACTGGAGTTGGTTTATTATCTCCTGGCGTTTGGGTCTTTTGCAAAGGCCTTGTTTGTAACCCTTCAGATTCTAACATAGTCATCTTCCCCTTGCATGCCTTGTATAGAAGAATGGTGCTTTAATTATAAAACATGCTACGGCAGAGAGATGGAATAGGTACTGAAGAATAGAAAGGTGTGACATATTGACATGTATTCCCTCCATCCGGAAAAAAATGGATGGGTCTAGGTGTATTTCAGTTCTAGATACATCCTTTTTTATCCATTTTGGCAACATGTAATCCGAACGGGGGGAGTATGGTGTAAGAGCTAGGGATACGACAAGACAACACAGTAAAAAAACACTAGTTGAATGTAAAACTGTATGCTAGCAGAATACATACAGAAAAAACTAAGGCAACATACACGTGTATGATTGGGAAACTAAGATGGCATTGCAACAGAGCACTAGAACAACACTTCAATGTATAAAAACATGGTATGGTAGACAAATGAAGTACATACTGATGAATAACAATGCATAAGATATTCAGAAGCATGATGTCCAAATTAAGAAGATGTCATTGCGATAGAGTAGAATGACAGTACTTGAATTTGAAAACATGTTATCATGAATGGAATAGGTACTGAAAAACAGGAAGGCATGACATATTTACATGCATGATCAGCATGCTAAGCACATGGCATTGCAAGAGAGTAGATACACTCCAGGACATTATATGCATGTTGTACCCATATCACAGGCCAAGTTAGAGAAAGGACCTTGTGGGGTGAAGAGGATTCATCATCTTTCTGCAAGTCTTCTGAAGAACTGCCTTTACATGTTCCATCATATTGGGTATCATTGGCATCAAGTTTATTAGCCTTTACATTGCTCCATGTGGTTCTTGTGGATATATCAGTGTGTGCAATTATATCTGACATGCAGGGAAGACAACTAGTAGTTAGATTTATGTAATGAGTGCCTGTAGGATACGACATAAATAGTAGGACTGGGGTTAACTAGCAGCAACAGGTCTCAAAAACTAAAGGGAGAACACAAATGAAAGCTACGGAATATGTACCATTTGTACTCGAGATTAACTAGATGGCACACAAAAGTATTGAAGAACAACATAGGTAATACTAGAAGTGGTATAATACTATAATCAACAGCCTGTGGGATAGCATTGGCTGATGGATAATAACTATGGAACAACGTTACCTAAAGAACAAGTATCTTAGCTGAACTATGGAACCGCGTTGACTCCTGAACAAGACCCGTAAGAGATCAGCATGAATATACAGTGAAATGAGATAATCTATTTTCCATGCTTAGATGAATAACAAAGCCATAAATGTTGCACACAAGTAAGATGAGGGTACAATCTATCTGGCCGCCATCCATAGGAGTGAGCATTATGTGCTGACTTGTCGATGACCCTGCAGTTGTTGTGGTTGTCCATGTCAGGCATGTGCATTTGATGCAGGGAACTGTTGAGTGGGGACTATAACTCCCTTCTGGTGTATGCTTCCCTTGTTGGAGCAGCTGTGGTGAGTCGGAAGATGGTGTGGCTGAAGATGCAGATAACGCATAATGTTAAGAACGACATATCTCTTTGATCTGAAGAAATACACTAAGAGATCAACAACAAGGTATGAGAGTGGTCACACATCTGTTGACTAGAGACTAATTTGGGGTCACACAATTTTATTTTATTTTGGTACTGTCCGATCTACACCGGATGGCTTGATGGCCGCCTTGTGCCTCCCGGCTGACACTATTCGGAATCTTCCCCGAAGAGCCAGCGACCAATGGCAAAGCAGCCTGCATCCGCCGTCTGTGGCCCCGGCCAAAACCTCGCTCCCCGCCCCACCGCACTGCCGTGGTTGCGCCGCCCCCGGGCCAATCCACAAAGACTCCCCGTCATCCAGATCCAGTGGCGGCAGTACCATCAACCCATGCAACTCTAAGATAGCCATCTAAGCACTGCTAACACAGTGAACTTGCGGCCCCGCACCCTTACGTTAGACACCAGCCAACCGGCAGCCTAGGAGCTCCGCCGACTCGAGGGGTGTTGCTTCCCATTGGGAATCGATTGGCCGGGAATAAAAATTCAGACAACTGACGCCTAAATAAAGTGATTTGAGATGAGGGTGCAACCTATCTGGCGGCATGGTGAAGTAGGCAGGTCCAGCTGCCAAGTCGGTGAGGCCAGCGCAGTTGCGGTGGCGACCGGCGACAGGGAAACAGCAATGTCGCGACGGTCGACGGCTACGGGGAAGCAACGCCGGGACTCTGGACAGATCCGAAGTTGGAGCCGCTCCGGCGCCGTGAACAACGGCGGGGGTGAATCGGCTCCAGTATGGTTCACGTGGCCGTCGTCGAGGTAGCTCCAGCAGCACGGAGTAAGAGGCACATGGCCCAGTGCATGCCGGCAAATGGACAGCGTCTCCAGCATTAGGGAGGAGGGCGGCTGTGAAATTGGTGTGGTGGGGGCGTCATGGAGGAGGGGCTGAGGTTTCACGGCTCGGGAGAAGGGAGCTTCCCGGGGAGTGGAACCATGTCTTACGGATGCATTTGTCTGAAATGTGAGGGGGAGTTACAGTTCTACCCCTGGCTTTAGGCTTCTCGGCTTGGGTCTGTGTACTGAGGGTCGGGGGTAGTAGATTAACTTTGCTTCTCCCCAAATAGTGGGCAGGAGCGATTTCAGGCGAGGAGGGTGTGTTTTGAAATATAGTGGACACGAGCGATTTTGGGCGAGGAGAGTGTGTTTTGAAATAGTGGGCGCGAGCTATTTCGGGCAAGGAGAGCGTGTTTTGCCGACTGAGGGAGTCCTGGACTAGGGGGTGTCCGGATAGCCGAACTATCGTCATCGGTCGGACTCCAAGACTATGAAGATACAAGATTGAAGACTTCATCCCATGTCCGGATGGGACTTTCCTTGGTGTGGAAGGCAAGCTTGGCGATACGGATATGTAGATCTCCTACCATTGTAACCGACTCTGTGTAACCCTAGCCCTCTCCGGTGTCTATATAAACCAGATGGCTTTAGTCCGTAGGACGAACAACAATCATACCATAGGCTAGCTTCTAGGGTTTAGCCTCCTTGATCTCGTGGTAGATCTACTCTTGTAATACCCACATCATCAATATCAATCAAGCAGGACGTAGGGTTTTACCTCCATCAAGAGGGCCCGAACCTGGGTAAAACATCGTGTCCCTTGTCTCCTGTTACCATCCGCCTAGACGCACAGTTCGGGACCCCCTACCCGAGATCCGCCGGTTTTGACACCGACATTGGTGCTTTCATTGAGAGTTCCTCTGTGTCGTCACCGATAGGCTCGATGGCTTCTTCGATCATCAACAACGACGCAGTCTAGGGTGAGACCTTCCTCCTCGGACAGATCTTCGTATTCGGCGGCTTTGCACTGCGGGCCAATTCGCTTGGCCATCTAGAGCAGATCGAAAGCTATGCCCCTGGCCATCAGGTCAGATTTGGAAGTTTGAACTTCACGGCTAACATCCGCGGGGACTCGATCTTCGATGGATTCGAGCCACAGCCGAGCGCGCCGCACTGTCACGACGGGCATGACTTAGCTCTGCAGTCGGACAGTAACCTGGAGGCCGCACATGAGTCCGCTCCGATCTTCAATTTGGAGCCGGCTGCGCAGATCGAGGACGGGTGGCTAGACACCGCCTCGGGGGCTGCAACCTCTACGGCGATAGAGCCAAACACTAATCTTGTCCCTCATGAAGCTCGTGACTCCGAGGTGCCGGACTCCTTGCCGGACTCCGAACCTCCCGCGCCCCCTCCAATCGAATCCGATTGGGCGCCGGTCATGGAGTTCACCGCTGCGGACATCTTTCAACACTCACCTTTCAGCAACATCTTGAGTTCGCTAAAGTATCTCTCGTTATCAGGAGAGCCCTGGCTGGACTGTGGTCAGGACGGTTGGGATACGGACGACAAAGAAATTCAAAGCCCATCCACCACCCACTTAGTAGCCACTGTCAACGATCTAACCGACATGCTAGACATCGACTCCAAAGACATCGATGGTATGGACGACGATGCCGGAGACGACCAAGAACCAACGCCTACTGGGCACTGGAAAGCCACCTCATCATATGACATATACATGGTGGATACACCAAAAGGAAGCGACAACGAGGAACAATGGGACATGGCGAAGGACAACTCCCCCAACAAACAACCAAAACGGCGACGCAAGCACCGCCCGAAGTCCCGCCTCGATAACAACGGCACCCATACTGACCCAGCCTTAGAGCAGGGTGAAGCGGTGGACGACAAGCATGCCACCAAGCAACCATCCGAACAGGATGGATTGGACAAGCAACCCATCCCTGGCGAAAACAACAGTCCAGATGATCTCACGCCCGACAAACCACCGGAGCATAAGAACCTTCATAAAAGGCTCGTCGCCACTGCAAGAAGTCTGAAGAAGCAAAAGTGGACGCTCAAAACAGCGTAGGACGCACTCAGAATGAGATGGAGCAAAGTACTCAATACCGCAGATAAATACGGCAATAGTCACCAGGCGAAGAGCTACCCGAAGCGCGTTGTTGCCCGAGTTTGACGAGGAGGCCATAGAGCCCCCATAGTCAAAAAACAAAGACGCCGCCTGGCCGGATAGATGACCATATGACAGGCTAAGAGCGGCAAGGGGCGCCACACACAAGCCGGCACATGATCCACATATCCTCGCAAAAAGATGGCCCAGTCAGGTCCATCTACAAGCCAAAAAAGAAGGCTCCGGGGCAATACAACCCGCCGAGTGTTTGAAGACAACGGCACACCTAAATACAGGGGCGCCGCACACCCACTATGTTTCACCGATGAGGTACTGGAACATGAATTTCCAGCGGGATTCAAACCCGTCAACATAGAGGCATATGACGGAACAACAGGCCCCGGAGTCTGGATTGAGAATTATATCCTACACATACATATAGCCAGAGGAAACGATCTCCATGCCATAAAATACCTACCCCTCAAGCTCAAAGGGACAGCTCGGCATTCGCTCAAAAGCCTCCCAGAAAATACCATTGGAAGTTGGGAAGAGCTCGAGGATGCGTTTCGAGCAAATTTTCAGGGGACTTATGTACGCCCTCCAAATGCAGACGATTTAAGTCACATAACTCAACAGCCCGGAGAGTCAGCACGAAAATTTTGGAACAGGTTCCTCACCAAAAAGAAACAAATAGTCGACTCTCCGGACGCTGAAGCCTTAGCGGCCTTTAAGCACAACGTCCGAGACGAATGGCTCGCAGACACCTCGGTCAAGAAAAACCAAGAACAATGGCCGCACTAACAAGCCTCATGACCCGCTTTTGCGCGGGAGAAGACAGCTGGCTGGCTAGATGCAGCACTAGCGACCCGAGTACATCCGAAGTCAGGGATGGAAATGGGAAATCACGACGCAGAAAAGATCAGCGCCAGAATAAGGAAAATGGCCCAAATAGCACGGTGTTCAACGCCGGATTCAAAAGCTCTCGGCCGAATAATAAAACATTGCCCCTCAAGGACAACAGTGACGAGCTATCCAACCTAAACAAAATTTTGGCTAGGATATGTCAAATACATAGTACCCCCGGGAGGCCTACAAACCATACCCACAGAGATTGTTGGGTCTTCAAACAGTCCCGCCGACTTAACGCCAAACGCAAGGGGTCCGACACACCAAGCGAAGACGATGAACCCCACAAGCAGCACGCCGGAAAACAGAAGACTTTCCCACTAGAAGTCAAAACAGTGAACTCACTTCATGTGATAACACGGAAACATAGTGCGGCACCTGCTATACCAGGACACCGTCCGCAGAATGGGGATAGACCCTACAGAAATTCACCATAGCAGCACTTCCTTCAAAGGAGTGACGCCTGGCCTTTACGCCAAAAGTACAGGCTCTGTACTACTAGAGGTCGGGTTCGGTTCATCCGACAACCTCCGTCGCGAAAAGCTCACTTTCCATATCTCACCATTCAAAAGTAGCTATCAAGCACTACTGGGACACGAAGCATTCGCCCGGTTTAATGCAATACCGCATTACGCGTCACCTACACTTAAAATGCCTGGTCCATACGGCATAATCTCAGCAAAGGGTAAATCTGAGTGTTCCTCGACCACGGAAAACGTGAGACTGCGTTAACAGCCACACACTAATCCAACCTTGCTGGTCAAAGCCCTAAAAACAGGTCATTCAGACTTTGGACACGGTTAGGCGAGTCCGGCATAAATAAACAAGGGGCTTCACCACCGCATACCCCTTTACAAGGGGTTGCACGTATAAATAATGAGAGCCAATAAAGCTCAAATTCATCAAACTTTATTTTAACTACACCTTTTTGCACGATATTTTTCCAAACTAAGTTCTTCTCCTTTACAGATGAAGCACGTGCTACACCCGTCCAGGATACAGCACAACGGAGACACAGGCGCAGACGTGCAGTAGGGACCCGTTACAAGGATTCTTTTCAGATTAAGACCCTGCGTAAAGCTTTCTTACTGTCTCTGGTTGATACACATCCCCCGGTTTCTTACCATAACCGAGGAGGAGGCTGGCGTTTTGGCATCGGCCGCGTCAGAAGTTCTCGCCCGTACTTGGACACTAGGGGCTTAGGGCATTGTTCTGCCCGGTATCATAAAGACCGAACACCTCAGGGAGTGTTTGGCGTCTCGAGTTAGGCCTTATATGCATCAGCTCCGAATCATGTCTTTGGTCAAATGTTGGGTTTGCCCGGCTCCTGTGTTTTGCTGCCTTACGTTCCGTTCCATCGGCTAACGCGGCACCAGGAGAACTACTACGATTGTGCCCCGGTTCGGCCGGGCAAGCACCTCAGTAGAGAAAGCCGAGAACTAACTGTCATGATATAGCGAGAGACTGGTCAACCACTCGATCGACTACTGGATTGTTTAGAATTCCTCCGCTTTGACGAAGGACCGCTTCCCGGTCAGGCACATACGCGCCCCGAGTTCGGAGAAACGCGCTGCCTCTAGGGGCTATATAGTAGCCCCACCTTCGAGCTCCTATGGCTAAGTGAAAGTGATAAAGCATTATAGTCCGGTTGCCTAGTTTGCTACGCTATCACCTCCTTCAAAGGACCAAGACATTGGATTAAGTGTGAAAAGGCGCTTTTCTTTTTGCAAACACCCCCACACCATGTGTGTGGGGGCTGAAGCCAAAGACTGCCATGTTTTAGGTTATACATACACGGCCGCACAAGAGATAGTTCAATACTTGAACGCACAAGTATAAAAAGCTATTGCATTATAAACATGATCTCACAAATCATACACGTCATTTGAACATAACATCTTTCGAGCACTGCGACTCTATTAAATGAGCGCCCTACAGGACTTCCTCAAAATAGTGCTCGGCGGGTAATCGGCCTTTGTCCGAACCTCGGGATGCAACAGCGGTGGCGTCCATCCCTACCCAGTATGTCTTAACACGGGCGAGAGCCATCCGTGCACCTTCTATGCATGCCGACCGCTTCATCGCCTCGATATGCGGCACCGCCCCAAGGAATCGCTGCAACAAGCAAAAATAACTCTCAGGCTTGGGCCTTTCCGGCCACAGATGAGCGACCACATCCGTCATGGCAAGTCCGGACAATCTATTCAGCTCAGCCCACTCAGCCAGCCGATCAGTCAACGGAAGTGGATGCTCTGGACTATGGAATTGAGACCAGAAAAGCTCTTCCATTTCGTGATCCTTCTGGCTTCGGAAGTGCACGACCGCATGCACCGCACTCGCTGCCAAATCCAGATAAGGATCCTCCGCACCATACAATTGGCCCAACTGAGCATACTTCGGATCGTGAACTTCCTACGCAGTAGAAAGGGCTTTCCAGCCGCAATATCTCCGGCCTGACGTAGTTCCTCCTTCATAGCCCGCATCGCACTACGGGCATCCTTGGCTTCGGCGGCGGCCTTCTTCAGGTCCTCTTGCCCCGCTCGGCGTTCTCTTTCAAGAACCTCATAGCGATCGGTAGCATCTTTTAATTTCACGGCCATTCTGCCCATCTCCTCCCTGCTTCGGCAGTGAGCAGCCTTTTCGGCTTTTAGCTCTTCCGCTGCCTTTGAGGCAGCCGCATCACTTTTCCTGGCTTGCTCCTTGGCTCGAGCAAGCTCTGCTCGAAGGTCTTCCAAAGCAGCGGCACCATCTGCATCAAGCATACAAATTGTAAGGAACGGGCATCGGCTCCCTTACTAGGTGACCGCGGAGCAACCACCTACCCTGTGACTCATTAAGTCGTTTATTGACTAGCGCGATGTCCGCATCCGCAACTTCGAGTTGCCGCTTCAGCTCGGCAACTCCATCAGTCCGGCTGGCCACTGAACGTTCCACCACCTGCATAGGAAAGGCGACATCTTATAACTGAGATTATGATCCTCGGCACGCTGTCGCTTTCGACAGCACACCAAGTCTCAGGGGCTACTATCTATACAGGGTGCACTCCATGTGCAAAACTGTCAAAAGGTATGTCATTTTTTGCGTACCTCAAACCCCGTCAGCAAACTTCCGACGGCCTAATACAACCCGCTCTCGGTGGATGAGATCCTTTCAAACACCATACTCATTAATGTGCGGTGATCTTCTGAGATAGACGCCCTCTTGAGCAAATCCTGCAGCTCCACCGGCCGTACTCCAGTGGGTGCCGAACTCCCCGGCCCCGCCGGACTCGGGGAGACCGTCCATGATGACACCTCAGGGTCGTCTGCCCCGCCCGACGGGGCGGCAGATGGAGGCGTTTCGCTCTCCGTCATCTTCGGACGAAGGTCCCCCGAAGATGAGCTCTGCTGAGATGGGCTGAGATCCGAACTACAAGGTGAAAACTTCGGTTACCCTTAGAAATAAAGTAGGGGTGTCCCCTATTACAAAATTCCCCCTTTTTACTTACGACTTGCTGGAGGGCTGATTCCTCTGGGGAGACTATGCGGCCGGGGCTCTCCCCTGCACAGGACCTTCCGGTGCGGATTTCTTTCCCCGCTTTGAGGCCTTGGCCTCTGGGTCTTCGGAAGCGGTCCTCTTCTCCCCCTGGAAGGAGGGATTCTTGATTCCCCCCTTACTGAAAGCCTCCTTGGCAGAGGTGGTAGTTTCCCTGTGCCCCCCTTCGCCCTCTTCTGAAGGTGCAACCTCCAACATTCTGATTAACACGGGATCCAGCGTGATCTCAGGGAGGGGGGCCAGACACCGTATCAGTTTTGCTTGCGCTATCCACTCCTGTCCAAGGGATAGCTGGTTAAAAGGCAAAACCCATGATAAATAAATGGACAATATGTCCGGACACAGGGCTACTTACTAGAGTATCCGGGCGATTGCAGCTTAGGCCAGCATCCTCAGTCAAGTCCGGACGCATCTCTTGCGGTCCGAAGAACAGTTTGTACATATCCACAGGTGTCAAACCCATTAAGTGTTGGAGAGCCCGTGGCCCCTCCGGATTAAATTCCCACATGCGGAGGGGGCGACGTTTTCAGGGCATAAGGCGCCGAATCAGCATAACCTGTGCCACTACGACAAAATTGATCTCCCTTTCTTGGAGGCCTCGAATCCGGTCCTGCAATAGGGGTACGTCTTTGGACGGCCCCCAGTAAAGCCCCTTGTTGACCCATGATGTCAGCCGTTGTGGAGGGCCCAGGCGAAAGACGGGCGGCGGCCTCTGCCTGCTGCCCCTGGGAGCGGTGATATAGAACCACTCCTGCTGCCACAAGCCGAGCTCCTCCTGAAAAGAGCCCTCGGGCCATGGAGCATCGGCCCTCTTGCTTATAACCGCCCCTCCGCACTCTGCCTGACGCCCCTCAATCATCTTCGGCTCCACGTTGAAGGTTTTGAGCCACAAGCCAAAGTGAGGGGTAGTGCGGAGGAAGGCTTCGCAGACGACAATGAATGATGAGATGTGGAGGATGGACTCCGGAGCCAAGTCATGGAATTCCAGCCCATAGTAAAACATGAGCCCCCTCACGAAGGTATCCATCGGGAAGCCTAAACCCCGACGGAGGTGAGACATGAACACGACGCTCTCGCCGGGCTCGGGAGTAGGAATAACTTGCCCTTGGGCAGGCAACCTATGCGAAATCTCGTAGGTTAAGTACCTGGCGTCTCTCAGCTTTAGCACGTCCTCTTCCGTGACGGAGGAGGGCATCTACCTGCCTCGTAGGTCAAAGTCGGACATTGTCGAAGGTCAAAAGTACCCGAATCTGGAGCCCTGGGTGTTGGGAGTCGGGGCGAGGGGCGGATTCAATTGAGGATTGAAGAAAAAGAACGGGCCTTGGTCTCATTATAAAGAGGGAGAATACCAAGAGCCGTCCCCGTGACCGATTGGAACCCGCCTTCGATGGAGGAGGCGTGGCAACGGGCGCGGTTGGGTTACCCACGTCGGTATTGATGGGAATCCCGGAATAAGGGGAACACGATCTCTGCTTCGACAAGACGTGCCAAGGAAAATGCTTCGCTAAACGTGCTGAGGTGGTACAATAAAAATGAGTAAAGGCTTGGTAGTGGTGTGACGTCATGCCATGAAATATGTCAGCAGATTGAACTTGTGTAAATATTATTCTCTCTACGGTGGTATGTGGAATTTATTTTGCAGAGCCGGACACTATCCTGGAGTTCACAATCTTCTATAAATTATTCGGAGAAGGAACCCGCCTTGCAATGCCGAAGACAACATGCGCGCCGGACTCGTCGTCATTGAAGCCTGGTTCAGGGGCTTCTGAGGGAGTCCTGGACTAGGGGGTGTCCGGATAGCCGAACTATCATCATCGGCCGGACTCCAAGACTATGAAGATACAAGATTGAAGACTTCGTCCCGTGTCCGGATGGGACTTTCCTTGGCGTGGAAGGCAAGCTTGGCGATACGGATATGTAGATCCCCTACCATTGTAACTGACTATGTGTAACCCTAGCCCTCTTCGGTGTCTATATAAACCGGATGCCTTTAGTCCATAGGACGAACAACAATCATACCATAGGCTAGCTTCTAGGGTTTAGCCTCCTTGATCTCGTGGTAGATCTACTCTTGTAATACCCACATCATCAATATCGATCAAGCAGGACGTAGGGTTTTACCTCCATCAAGAGGGCCCGAACCTGGGTAAAACATCGTGTCCCTTGTCTCCTGTTACCATCCGCCTAGACGCACAGTTCGGGACCCCCTACCCGAGATCCGCCGGTTTTGACACCGACACCGACCATGGTTTATGAATTATTCGGCACATGTCATTTCGGCCGAGGAGAAGGTGCGCTTGGATGAAGTTACGAACCTACCCTCGATGTACAACGGGCCAATTGATGCGTGTCCCACACAGGACGGTAATTTTGCGTCTCCCATTTATTTTCTCGGGCGAATTCCACCGAGCAGAGGATGTTTAACGGTTCGTTCAAATTCTGGGAGAACAAGCATCCACGTCTACCTTACCAAGTCGATTCGAATCAAATTTTGAAATATTAGCTTGCCACTTCATTTTTAGAAGGAGAGATGATCCTCGGGAGTAATGTGTTTTTACATGCTCATTGCTAGTGATTTACTATATGACAAATAGTTGAGCCACTCAAAAACGCGAATCAAACCCAAAATGAAATATCTCGATTCAATGAAATAGCTTGTTCACTAGGTCAAAATAGTGAACTAAATCCAAAATTGAACACCTCAATCGTGTAGCATGTTGTGCAGTATTATAGTACTCCATGAACATGTTGAAAGTCAAATTAATGAACTTATTTGATATACGCATAATACGTCCATTTTGCACCATGCTTTTATATCAATATTTATTGCATTATGGGCTGTTATTACACGTTATGTCTCAACACTTATGGCTATTCTCTCTTATTTTACAAGGTTTATCATGAAGAGGGAGAATGCCGGTAGCTGGGATTCTGGCTGGAAAAGGAGCAAATATTGGAAACCTATTTTGCATAGCTCCAAAAGTCCTGAAACTCCACGAAAGTCATTTTTGGAATTAATAAGAATTATTGAGCAAAGAAAGTACCGGAGGGGGCCCAACCCTGTCTAGGAGGGCGGGGGGCACCCCCCTACTGGGCGCGCCCCTGTCTCCTGGGCCCCCTGGTGACCCTCCGGTGCCATCTTCTGATATATGAAGGCTTTACCCTGAAAAAATCATAAGCAAGCTTACGAGACAAAACTCCACCGCCACAAGGCGGAACATTGGCAGAACCAATCTAGGGCTCCGGCGGACCTGTTCTGCCGAGGAAGCTTCCCTCTGGGAGGGGGAAATCATCACCATCGTCATCACCAACGATCCTCTCATCGGGAGGGGGTCAATCTCCAACAATATCTTCACCAACACCATCTCCTCTCAAACCCTAGTTCATCTCTTGTATCGAATCTTGTATCTAAAACCACAAATTGGTACCTATGGGTTGCTAGTAGTGTTGATTACTCCTTGTAGTTGATGCTAATTGGTTTACTTGGTGGAAGATCATATGTTCAGATCCTTAATGCATATTAATAATCCTCTTATCATGAACATGAATATGCTTTGTGAGTAGTTACTTTTGTTCCTGAGGACATAGGTGAAGTCTTGCTATTAGTAGTCATGTGAATTTGGTATTCGTTTGATATTTTGATGAGATGTATGTTGTCTCTCCTCTAGTGGTGTTATGTGAACGTCGACTACATGACACTTCACCATTATTTGGGCCTAGAGGAAGGCATTGGGAAGTAATAAGTAGATGATGGGTTTCTAGAGTGACAGAAGCTTAAACCCTAGTTTATGTGTTGCTTTGTAACGGGCTGATTTGGATCCACTAGTTTCATGCTATGGTTAGGTTTACCTTAATACATATTTTGTAGTTGCGGATGATTGCAATAGGGGTTAATCATAAGTGGGATAATTGTCCAAGAAAGGGAAGTACCCATGCACCGGTCCACCCACATATCAAATTATCAAAGTACCGCATGCGAATCATATGAGCGTGATGAAAACTAGCTTGACGATAATTCCCATGTGTCCTCGGGAGCGCTTTTCTCATTATAAGAAATTTTCCAGGCTTGTCCTTTGCTACAAAAAGGATTGGGCCACCTTGCTGCACCTTATTTACTTTCATTGCTTGTTACCCGTTACAAATTATCTTATCACAAAACTATCTGTTACCTACAATTTCAGTGCTTGCAGAGAATACCTTACTGAAAACCGCTTGTCATTTCCTTCCGCTCCTCATTGGGTTCGACACTCTTACTTATCGAAAGGACTACGATAGATCCCCTATACTTGTGGGTCATCAACACTCTTTTCTGGCACCGTTGTCGGGGAGTGAAGCGCCTTTGGTGAGTAGAACTTGGTAAGGAAACATTTATATAGTATGCTGAAATTTTCTGTCACTTGTTACTATGGAAACTAATCCTTTGAGGGGCTTGTTTCGGGTATCTTCGCCCCGACTAGTAGAGCAAATATTTTCTCCTCAACCTACTGAACCTACTGGAAATGTTTACTTTGAGATTCCTTTGAGTATGATAGAGAAATTGCTAGCTAATCCCTTTGTAGGAGATGGAACATTGCATCCCGATTTACACCTTATCTTTGTGGATGAAGTTTGTGGATTATTTAAGCTTGCAGAGGAAGGTCTGTCCTTTATCTTTGAAGGGAGACACATTGACATGGTATAGGCTATGTGATGATACGGGATCTTGGAACTATAAACTATTGAATTTGGAATTTCACCAGAAGTTCTATCCTATGCATCTTGTTCATCGTGATCGTAATTACATATATAATTTCTGGCCTTGCGAAGGAGAAAGCATCACTCAAGCTTGGGGGAGGCTTGATTCAACGTTATATTCATGCCCCAATCATGAGCTCTCAAGAGAAATGATTATTCAAAAAATTTATGCTCGGCTTTCTCTCAATGATCGCACCATGCTCGATACTTCCTGTGATGGTTCTTATATGCTAAAGACTACTGAATTCAAGTGGGATTTATTGGAAATAATTAAACGCAACTCTAAAGACTGGGGTTTCGACGATGGTAAGGAGTCAGGTATGACACCTAAGTTTGATTGTGTTAAATCTTTTATGGATACCGATGCTTTTCATGGATTTAGCGCTAAATATGGACTTGACTCTGAGATAGTAGCTTCTTTCTGTGAATCTTTTGCTACTCACGTTGATCTCCCTTAGGAGAAGTGGTTTAAATATAATCCTCCCATTGAAGTAAAAGTAGTTGCACCTATTACAGTTAAAGAAAAGACTATCACTTATAATGATCCTATTGTTCCTACTACTTATGTTGAGATACCACCTTTTCCTGTTAGAATAAAGGATCATGCTAAAGCTTCAACTATTGTTCGTAAGAGTAATACTAGAACATATACACCTCCTGAGGAAATTAAAGTTGAACCTAGTATTTCTATGGTTAAAGATCTCTTTGCTGATAATATAGATGGGCATGTTATTTACTTCTGTGGTGAAACTGCTAATATTGCTAAACCAGATGCTAAGATACATAGACCTGTTGTAGGCATGCCTATTATTTCTGTTAAAATAGGAGATCATTATTATCATGGCTTATGTGATATGGGTGCTAGTGCTAGTGCAATACCAATTCCCTTATATAATGAAATTATGCATGATATTGCACCCGCTGAAATAGAAGATATTGATGTTACTATTAAGCTTGCCAATAGAGATAATATTTCACCAGTTGGGATTGTTATAGATGTCGAAGTCTTGTGTGGGAAAGTTAAATATCCTGCTCATTTTCTTGTTCTTGGTTCCCCACAAGATAGTTTTTGTCCCATTATATTTGGTAGACCCTTCTTGAATACTGTTAATGCTAGGATTGATTGCAAAAAGGATGTTGGTACAATTGGCTTAGGGGATATATCTCATGAGTTTAATTTTGCTAAGTTTCATAGACAACCCCATGATAAAGAATTGCCTAGTAAGGATGAATTTATTGGTCTTGCTTCTATTGTCGTGCCTCCTACTGATCCGTTAGAACAATATTTTCTAGACCATGAAAATGATATATTTATGAATTAAAGAAGGGATATAGATGAACTATTCCTTAAACAGGGTCCTATTTTGAAACACAACTTACCTGTTGAAATCCTTGGGGATCCTCCTCCACCCAAGGGTGATCCCATGTTTGAGCTTAAACCATTACGTGATAATCTTAAATATGCTTATCTTGATGAAAAGAAGATATATCCTGTTATTATTAGTGCTAACCTTTCAAAGCAGGAAGAGGAAAGATTATTGAAAACTCTGAAGAAGCACCATGCTTCTATTGGATATACTCTGGATGATCTTAAGGGCATTAGTCTCACTCTATGCCAACATAAAATTAAATTGGACGAAGGCTCCAAACCAGTTAGAGACCCTCAACGACGGTTAAATCCTAAGATGAAAGAAGTGGTAAGAAAGGAGATACTAAGGCTCCTTGAGGCAGGTATAATTTATCCCGTTGCTTAGTGATTGGGTAAGTCATGTCCATTGCATCCCTAAGAAGGGAGGTATTACTGTTGTTCCTAATGATAAAGATGAATTGATCCTGCAAAGAATTATTACAGGTTATAGGATGGTAATTGATTTCAGTAAATTAAATAAAGCTACTAAGAAAGATCATTACCCTTTACCTTTTATTGATCAAATGCTAGAAATACTATCCAAACACACACATTTCTGCTTTCTAGATGGTTATTCTGGTTTCTCTCAAATACCCGTGTCAGCGGAGGATCAATCAAAAACTACTTTTACTTTCCCTGGCGGTACTTTTGCTTATAGACGTATGCCTTTTGGTTTATGTAATGCACCTGCTACGTTTCAAAGATGCATGATGGCTATATTCTCTGACTTTTATGAAAAGATTTGTGAGGTATTCATGGATGATTTCTCCGTTTACGGATCCTCTTTTGATGATTGCTTGAGCAACCTTGATCGAGTTTTGCAGAGATGTGAAAACACTAGTCTCGTCTTGAGTTGGGAAAAGTGCCACTTTATGGTTAATGAAGGCATTGTCTTGGGGCATAAAATTTCTGAAAGAGGTATTGAAGTTGATAAAGCTATAGTCGATGCTATTGAAAAGATGCCATGTCCCAAGGACATTAAAGGTATAAGAAGTTTCCTTGGTCATGCCGGTTTTTATAGGAGGTTCATTAAGGACTTTTCTAAAATCTGTAGGCCTCTAACTAATTTATTGCAAAAAGATATTCCTTTTGTCTTTGATGATGATTTTGTAGAAGCATTTGAAATACTTAAGAAAGCTTTGATCACTGCACCTATTGTTCAACCATCTGATTGGAACTTACCCTTTGGAATTATGTGTGATTCTAGTGATTATGCTGTAGGTGTTGTTCTAGGGCAAAGAGTTGATAAGAAATTAAATGTTATCCAGTATGCTAGTAAAACTCTTGATACTGCCGAGAGAAATTATGCTACTACTGAGAAAGAATTCTTAGCGGTTGTATTTGCATGTGATAAGTTCAGACCTTATATTGTTGATTCTAAAGTTACTATTCACACTGATCATGCTGCTATTAAATATCTTATGGAAAAGAAAGATGCTAAACCTAGACTTGTTAGATGGGTTCTCTTGCTCGAAGAATTTGATTTGCATATTATTGATAGAAAGGGAGCTGAGAACCCCGTTGCAGACAACTTGTCTAGGTTAGAGAATGTTCTTGATGACCCACTACCTATTGATGATAGCTTTCCTGATGAACAATTAACGGTCATTAATACTTCTTGTACTGCTCCATGGTATGCTGATTATGCTAGTTACATTGTTGCTATTTATACCACCTAGTTTCACATACCAGCAAAAGAAAAAGTTCTTTTATGATTTAAGACATTACTTCTGGGATAACCCACACCTTTATAAAGAAGGAGTAGATGGTGTTATTAGACGTTGTGTACCTGAGCATGAACAGGAACAGATCCTACGCAAGTGTCACTCTGAACCATATGGAGGACACCACACTGGAGATAGAACTGCACATAAGGTATTGCAATCCGGTTTTTATTGGCCTACTCTCTTCAAAGATGCCCGTAAGTTTGTCTTGTCTTGTGATGAATGTCAAAGAATCGGTAATATTAGTAGACGTCAAGAAATGCCTATGAATTATTCTCTTGTTATTGAACCATTTGACGTTTGGGGCTTTGATTATATGGGACCTTTTCCTGCCTCTAATGGATATACAAATATTTATTTGATGTTGATTATGTTACTAAGTGGGTAGAGGCTATTCCAACTAGTAGTGTTGATCATAACACTTCTATTAAGATGCTCAAAGAAGTTATTTTTCTGAGGTTTAGAGCCCCTAGATATCTCATGACTGATGGTGGTTCACATTTTATTCATGGTGCTTTCCGTAAAATGCTTGCTAAGTATGATGTTAATCATAGAATTGCATCTCCTTATCACCCATAGTCTAGTGGTCAAGTAGAATTGAGTAATAGAGAGATCAAATTAATTTTGCAAAAGACTGTTAATAGATCTAGGAAGAATTGGTCCAAGAAACTTGATGATGCATTATGAGCCTATAGAACTGCATATAAAAATCCTATGGGTATGTCTCCGCATAAGATGGTTTATGGAAAAGCATGTCACTTACCTCTCGAACTTGAACATCAGGCATATTGGGCTATTAAAGAGCTTAACTATGATTTCAAACTTGCCGGTCAGAAGAGGTTATTTGATATTAGTCCACTTGATGAATGGAGAACCCAAGCATATGAGAATGCCAAGCTGTTCAAAGAAAAGGTTAAAAGATGGCATGAAAAAAGGATACAAAAGCATGAGTTTAACGTAGGTGCTTATGTGTTGCTATTCAACTCTCATTTAAGATTTTTTGCAGGGAAACTTCTCTCTAAACGGGAAGGTCCTTACGTTATCGAGGAGGTCTATCGTTCCGGTGCCATAAAAACCAACAACTTCGAAGGCACAAGTCCGAGCGTGGTGAACGGTCAAAGAATCACACATTATATCTCAGGTAATCCTATAAATGTTGAAACTAATATTGTTGAAACCGTAACCCCGGAGGAATACATAAGGGACACTTTCCAGAACGATTCAGACTCCGAAAAGGAATAGGTATGTGGTACGGTAAGTAAACCGACTCCAAAACAATTCTAATGGCAAGTTTTCTCCGTTTTGGAATATTTAAGAATTTTGGGAAGCAAGAAGTAATCCGTGAAGGGCACGAGGCCTCCACGAGGGTGGAGGGAGCGCCCCCCTTACTGGGCGCGCCCCCTGTCTCGTGGGCACCTCGTGTACCTCCCGGACTCTGTTTTCTTACACATTACTCCTTTTGGTCGATAAAAATTCATTATATAATCTCCCGAAGGTTTTGACCACCGTATCACGCAAAAATCGTATGTCTTTGTTTCGAGCTGTTTCTGCCGCAGATTAGAGCAATATGTCGTCCCAGGATTCAAAAGGAGAAAGCTATGCGGCCGATTACCTTGCAGACCCTAAAGTCTATGGGGACTTGGATCATTGTGGTTGGACCACTAAGGAAGAAGAAGACGACGAGCCTAAGGGAAAGGAGGAGACGAGCTCAGATGAAGATGAAGTCCCGTTACCTCAACCTGGGGACATGCATGTGGAGTTTAAAAAGTCAAGCCTCCCTGATAGGGCAAAGAAGCCCAAGATCGATTTTATCCCTTTTTGTCTCTTGCAGGAAAACAAACAGGAACTATGTAGAAGGATATTAACTCTTGAGCGGGAGATCGATGATCTAAGGGAGCAAAATTCCATTCTCAAGCGCAAGTTGAGGAGAAAGCCTACATCATCATCACCACCTTCATCACCTTCGAGGACATAATCACATGGGTATGGGCACTCCCCTTGGCAACTTCCAAGCTTGGGGGAGGTGCCCCGGTATCATATCACCATCACACTCCTATCTTTACTGTTTTACTTAGTTCGATCCTTTCAGTAATATCTTGATCTAGTAGAATGAAGTTTTGGTTTGAATTAGTTTTGAGTTTTACTTTCTGATCCCTTTATGTAATCGAGTCTATGAGCTATATAATAAAGATTAGTGTTGAGTAAAGGGCTTTGCTATCCTGCTATGATCTTGAGAAAATAGAAAGAATAAAAAGAAATAAAGGAGTTCATATTGATCTTATGGATAGTAATGACTTCACATATAAAGAGTATGAGGCATAAAAGTTGTTGAGAGTTGACAAACATAGTTTTGGTCATCATTGCAATTAATAGGAAGTAATAAAGAAAGAGAGGTTATCACATATAAATATACTATCTTGGACATCTTTTATGATTGTGAGCACTCATTAAGTATGACATGCTAAAGAGTTGATGTTGGAAAAGGAAGACAACGTAATGGGTTATGTTTTCTCACATTTCAGTTAACGTATATTGTCATGGATCATTCAAACATGTTGAGCTTGCCTTTCCCCCTCATGCTAGCCAAATTCCTTGCACCAAGTAGAGATACTACTTGTGCTTCCAAATATCCTTAGACCCAGTTTTGCCATGAGAGTCCACCATACCTACCTATGGATTGAGTAAGATCCTTCAAGTAAGTTGTCATGGTGCAAGCAATAAAAATTGCTATCTAAATATGTATGACTTATTAGTGCGGAGAAAATAAGCTTTATACGATCGTGTGATATGGAAGTAATAAAAGCGACGAACTGCATAATAAAGGTTCATATCCCAAGTGGCAATATAAAGTGATGTTCTTTTGCATTAAGATTTTGTGCATCCAACCCCAAAAGCATATGGGAACCTCTGCTTCCCTCTGCGAAGGGCCTATCTTTTACTTTATGTCTTCACATTATGCAAGAGTTAAGGTGATCCTCACCTTTCCCTTTTTCATTTTATCCTTTGGCAAGCACCTCGTGTTCGAAAGATCCTGATATATATATCCAATTGGACGTAAGTTATCATGAACTATTATTGTTGACATCACCCAAAGGTAAAAATACGTTGGGAGGCAAAATTATAAGCCCCTATCTTTCTTAGTGTCCGATTAAAACTCCATAACCATAAGTATTGCGTGAGTGTTAGCAATTGTAGAAGACTTAATGATAGTTGAGTATGTGGACTAGCTGAGAAGCTCTATTCTTGACTCTTTCTGATGTTATGATAAATTGCAATTGCTTCAATGACTGATATTATAGTTTGTTAGTTCTCAATGAAGTTTATGATCCATACTTGACATTGTGAATAGATTGTTACTTGAGCATAATAAATCATATGACAAAATCTATATATATGTTGTTGTTATAAGAATGATCATGATGCCCTCATGTCTGTATTTTATTTTTATCGACACCTCTATCTCTAAACATGTGGACATATTTCTTGATATCGACTTCTGCTTGAGGACAAGCAAGGTCTAAGCTTGGGGGAGTTGATACGTCCATTTTGCATCATGCTTTTATATCAATATTTATTGCATTATGGGCTGTTATTACACGTTATGTCTCAATACTTATGCCTATTCTCTCTTATTTTACAAGGTTTATCATAAAGAGGGAGAATGCTGGCAGCTGGGATTCTGGCTAGAAACAGAGCAAATATTGGAAACCTATTCTGCACAGCTCCAAAAGTCCTAAAACTCCACGAAAGTCATTCTTGGAATTAATAAGAATTATTGAGTGAAGAAAGTACCAGAGGGGGGCCACACCCTGGCCAGGAGGGTGGGGGTGCCCCCCCCCCTACTGGGCGTGCCCCTGTCTCTTGGGCCCCTTGGTGACCCTCCAGTGCCCAACTTCTGCTATATGAAGGCTTTTACCCTGAAAAAATCATAAGCAAGCTTACGGGACGAAACTCCGCCGCCACGAGGCGGAACCTTGGCGGAACCAATCTAGGGCTCCGGCGGAGCTGTTCTGCCGGGGAAACTTCCCTCAGGGAGGGGTAAATCATCACCATCGTCATCACCAACGATCCTCTCATTGGGAGGGGGTCAATCTCCATCAACATATTCACCAGCACCATCTCCTCTCAAACCCTAGTTCATCTCTTGTATCCAATCTTGTATCTAAAACCACAAATTGGTACCTATGGGTTGCTAGTAGTGTTGATTACTCCTTGTAGTTGATGCTAATTGGTTTACTTGGTGGAAGATCATATGTTCATATCCTTAATGCATATTAATACTCCTCTGATCATGAACATGAATATGCTTTGTGAGTAGTTACTTTTGTTCCTAAGGACATGGGTGAAGTCCTGCTATTAGTAGTCATGTGAATTTGGTATTCGTATATTTTGATGAGATGTATGTTGTCTCTCCTCTAGTGGTGTTATGTGAACATCGACTACATGACACTTCACCATTATTTGGGCCTAGAGGAAGGCATTGGGAAGTAATAAGTAGATGATGGGTTGCTAGAGTGACAGAAGCTTAAACCCTAGTTTATGCATTGCTTCGTAAGGGGCTGATTTGGATCCACTAGTTTCATGCTATGGTTAGGTTTACCTTAATACTTCTTTTGTAGTTGCGGATGCTTGAAATAGGGGTTAATAATAAGTGGGGTGATTGTCCAAGAAAGGGCAGTACCCAAGCACCGGTCCACCCACATATCAAATTATCAAAGTACCGAACGCGAATCATATGAGCGTGATGAAAACTATCTTGACGATAATTCACATGTGTCCTCGGGAGTGCTTTTCTCATTATAAGAAATTGTCCAGGCTTGTCCTTTGCAACAAAAAGGCTTGGGCCACCTTGTTGCACCTTATTTACTTTCATTGCTTGTTACCCGTTACAAATTATCTTCTCACAAAACTATCTGTTACCTACAATTTCAGTGCTTGCAGAGAATACCTTACTGAAAACCGCTTGTCATTTCCTTCTGCTCCTCGTTGGGTTCGACACTCTTACTTATCAAAAGGACTACGATAGATCCCCTATACTTGTGGGTCATCAACGTATATATCCATTCATGTGTGGATTGCAGAAAACATGTTCTCCAATTTAAATATTTGAATGCAAGTTTATATCGAAACATGGTTTATATCAGTCTTTGATGCATAAAAGGCGACCTCCCCCTCTCCCGGACTCCTGCTCTCTCTCTCTCTCTCTCTCTCTAGTTAGGGACTTTGTCACGTCCATAAACATATGGATGTTTTGAAAAGTCAAAGCTCAGAAAAGTTTGACCAGGTATATGTGGAGAAAAACATTTACATCTGGAATGATCATTAGATTCATCACAACATGTACTTACTTCATACTATCATTTATCTTTGGTATTGTAGATATAAGTAATTTGTTTATAAACTTGGTAAAAGTTTCAAAAGTTTGACTTGAAAAAAATGTTGGAACTACATTATCGAACGGAGGGAGTAGCTGTTTCTCTCTCTCTCTGCTATCTTTCACGGGCCTCCCCTCTCACTCAAACTCTCTATACCGATGGATTATACGCTCACCGTGTCAGCGTACAGCTCCGTATATTGTTTAGTTGATCGGTCAACCAGTCCACATGCTGCCTTGTCAGCTCGTGTTTTGTATCTTCGTATGCTGGCCCATGTGGCAGTGGGTGAAAATAAGTAAACTAGAGGCCCATCTGACACGCGGTGAAGTAAACAAAGTTGAAACCACTCGGGGTAGCAGCCCGCACGCTAGTAAATTGAGGGTGCATTGAGGACACACCTCTTGCGCGTGAAGGACGCACTCGGGCACAATTCACCACTGTGCGCCGGCATGCACAGAAGGACGCACTCGCGCACACACAACACACAACACACACCAGCACACGTGTACACCGGCATCGCCGCCGGTTGAGATGGACGGCGAGGCAGCCAACAAGCGGAGGAGGCTCGAGCCAAAACCGCATCTGGCGAGCCTGCACTTCATCAGCAGCCTCCCCAATGACATGCTGCTCGTCATCATCGGCCTCCTCCCCACCAAATCTGCCGTGCGGACCGCCTTGCTCTCCCGGCGGTGGCGCCCCCTCTGGCGCCGCGTCCCCCTCAACCTCACTGTCGACAGCTGCCTCTGTGACGGGGTTGCAAACGCATGGCCCCAGTCTCCAAGATCCTTTCATCACACCCTGGGCCAGCCAGACGCCTTGACATCCGCATGTTCAGTACCAACTGCAAGGTCCAACCCAAGTTCGATGAGTGGTTCTTCTCCCCCGCCCTAGATCAGCTCGAGGAGCTCAGCTTTGAAGCTGGGCGATGTCGCTTTCTGTCACCGTCCGCGCTCCGCCTCACGCCAACGATGCGCCACGCCAGCTTTAGCTCCTGCTATCTTCCCCAGATTAATGCCGCGCCCGCCATTCTTCTCCCTCAACTCGAGTAGCTCGACCTCTTCGACGTTGTCATCTCGAAGAAGGCTATGGAGCACCTACTCCGCAGCTGTACTGCGCTCGAGTACCTTTGTCTTGAGCAGATCCACGGGTTCATTACCCTCCACATCGCCTCGACGAATCTCAGATGGATTGATGTGTCTTGCTAGCCCCTCAACAAGACATCAATCGGGAAGAGATCACTCCAGCTATTCCATGTTATGGTCATTGAGAATGCGCCTTTCCTTGAGAGATTGCTTGTATAGGATCTAGAAGGTCCAACAAAAATCAGGGTCATTGACGCACCGAAATTGACAGTGTTGGTGTACTCGTCTGCCAGATTCTCCAAACTCTTTATTGGATCCGTAATCGTTCAGGTACATCACTCATCTTCTTCTCCGTCTTCTTGAAATTCACAATTTTAAATTTCTTCTTGATGTATTTACAACCGTCTTCCCGAAAATGATTCCCACAAGCTTGACCCAGTCCATGCACACAGTGAAGATCTTGGCACTAAAATATACCAGCCCCAATCTGGATCAAGTTGTTGGATTCCTTACATGCTTTCCGTGCACGGAGAAGCTACTCATCAAGGTGAAACTTCTTTCCTATTAGTAAACGGTAATCACAACGTAGCTCAATTTTTTCGTAATTTTCCCAAATTACGATGACAAGTGTAGTATTCAAAACAGCATCTACGCACTGCACCGAAAGAAATGTTTTCAGTATTTTTTCTCACATGATCACCTGCATCATTTTGATGCTGTACTACTATAGTAGCCTAGGCTAGTCATAGTGGAAAGTAACTTAGAATACTCCATTAACTCTATGGTTACCCTAAGAGCAAGTACTACCTCCGTCCTGGTTTACTCTTCCTATTTTGTAGTATCAAAGTTTGACCATAGATTTAACTGACAAAATGTTAATGCATGTCACTAAGAACTATATTGGTGGATTCGTATTTGAACATAATTTCAAATGGTGTAATTTTTAGTGACATGCATTGGCATTTTCTTAGGTAAATCTATGGTCAAAATTTTATACTAAATACGAGGTAGTATTGCCTCCGTCCCAAAATTCTTTTCTCACATTTGTTTAGATACGGATGTATCTAACACTAAAACTATATACATCCGTATTTAGACAAATTTAAGACAAAAATTTTGGGACGGAGGGAGTACAAAAGTGGGCTATGTAGGCCAAAACACATGCCAAATTCACTTGTGATGCATTTGGCATCGATTCCCCTCCACTGCTCACCTGGTGCCCCAATCTGGATCACCTACTTTGCTCCGGTGCCAAATTAACTCACGCAATGAAAAACACTTGCGTGGGAGAGAGAGAGGACTGAGGCAATAAAAAAACACTTGTTTGGGAGAGTGAGAGGCTGGTGTAGTTGGTTTGATTGATTTGTTTATACATGTGGGTCTGTGTGCACAACGGTGCCAACTATCCCACATCGTGAGAGCGGTGCCAAAATCTTTTGATTTGACATCGATGCGTATTATGTGGCATACTTCTGCGAAATATGGCATCGGCCACATAGTGGAAGGTAACAAATTCCCAAGCTCTTCACGTGCTCCTAGTTAAATGAGAGGAAACAGGAAGAGAGAGAGAGAGAGAGAGGAGAGTGTGTGAAAAAATATCACTAGCCAGCCAACCCTATCATATGAGCGAATGATATTGGTACCTCTTGATGACACGACAATCTTATACAGCCAGCTGCTCTAATATGTTCTCTTCTTTTGCAGATAAAAAAAAGACCCGAAAGTGAAAAATGTGTTGCACTATAACAATCTCATCGAATGCCTTGATCTCCATCTTACAGAAATTGATTTGATCAACTGCCGAGGCAGCACATCTGGGATTAAATTGGCCAGGTTTTTTATTCTAGAGGCAAGTGTTCTCAAGGTAATGAGGTTTGGCATTCTCTGGCGCAACAATGAATGGCGTGCTGATCACCGCAAGCGTCTAAGCCTAAATGACAAAGTCCCCACAGAAGCTGAATTTGTTTTTGAAACATCAAGTGGCCAGAGACTCGAAAACTTATTTGCCCATTAGTGACTTGTCAGGGCGGTGGATTTTAGTCTGTACGATAATGCTGCATCCACCTAAAGTACCGAAAGTTCTTACGTAAACTTCCTAGTAATTCCCTCTTCGTAGGTGCAGCATTACTCCTAACATTTGTAATATCAGTTTGAAACTTGTAATATTGCCGTGTCCTATTCCTGCGTTTTCAAAATCCTATGAATCAAACAGGTCCTGAGTTGGTGATGATGTTGTGCCTCCCATCTTTCCCCTATAGCCGTCGGATATAGATCTGACGCATACAAACCAAACTTCTCCATTTTTGCAAAAAGATGCCCTCACTTGTTCCCTATTTACAAACAACTCCTTGTATTTCACAATCAGCCTTATCTCCTCCCCACCACATCTAGAAGGTCGTGGAAAAATCTGGCACGATGGCCACTGTCGGTGCCGTCCACCCCCGATCTTGGTGTTCCGTGCAATGCACGGGCATCTATGCACGGGAAATTATGTCGAACAGGGCTAGTTGTAAGCAGGCTAGCTCTACAGCCATGATTATAGTGACTGCAGACGGTGAGGCTGACTATGGTATGCCGAACACGGTGCCTATACTCAGGTGTCATCTCCGGCACGGGGTCTTGTCACTTCACTGTGAGGAGCATCACGTAATAATTTGACCAACGGGTAGTACAGTGCTAGTACTCCTACTACATTGGTAGTACTACTACTAGCACTAGTAGCACCACCGTCTGGATTTGACTAGCAATATCTAGTAATGCATGTCACAAAAAATGTACTACTCCCTCTGTAAATAACGTCTGGATTTAGGAGCACTACCACGTCCATCTGGATTTTAGTATTTGACTAGCAATATCTAGTAATGCATGTCACAAAAAATGTACTACTCCCTCTGTAAATAAATACATGGTGCATTGTTTTTCTCCTATCGGCGAGAGGTCTTAATGTATTTTTGCTAATTGGTAGGATTACATGCAATGAACTAAACACTGCATGTCATGTTTGGTAGTCTCAAGTCATTGAAAGCATGCACGGCCCACATCTCTGATTGGTTGATATGTCACGAAATAAGAAACAAGGAGGGAGTTAATGTACCGTGCCTAAGTGTTTTGGGATTATTTAGTTTTCGTAAGGTGACTTACACAACATTTTTGTTTACATGCATTAACATTTTATTAGTTAAATCAAAGGTCAAAACTTGGCGCAAAATGCAAAGGGGACCAATAAACCAGTAAACATCAAACTTCTCTCGTTTGGCCTCAACTAGAGGTCCGGTGAGATGACTATACTGCACCGGCACGGAGGGGGACACAGCTTCATTGACTTACTGCAACTGCGTTTGGGTGAATGACACGTGGGCCCAACAGGTGGCTGGCCCACCTATCATACAGCCAAAGGCAGGTGCAGTAGAGGGCCGAGGAGTAGTATGAAATCCTATGCACCTATGCATGCTAACCAATGGCAAGAGTGATCACCCGAATCGCAAGATTAGTTGACTAGAAGCTAAGCTAGACCCATGGAGGCGATGAGCGCGAGCATCAGCCGACTGTGCCAGATGGTCCACGACACCGGCCTGTGGCCCAGCACCGAGGAACGTCTCCAGGTATTGCTTGAGGCCGCTAGGGCGAGGGGCGCTTGGACGACAGCTTGGTCTCCTTGTTCGATGAGGTCCTCGTCGGTTTCCTCGACAAGTTCACCATCGTCAAGAAGCTCCCAGACGACTTTGACGTACGCCTCCAGCCGACCCGCCCAGGCTCTGCGATGCCCGCCACCCTCAATAGCCACTATGGTGACAACTGTTGGGGAACGTAGCAGAAATTCAAAATTTTCCTACGTGCCACCAAGATCTATCTATGGAGAAACCAGCAACGATGGGAAGGAGAGTGCATCTACATACCCTTTTAGATCGCTAAGCGGAAGCATTCAAGAGAACGGGGTTGAAGGAGTCGTACTCGTCATGATCCAAATCACCGGAGATCCTAGTGCTGAACGGACGGCACCTCCGCGTTCAACACATGTACAGCCCGGTGACATCTCCCATGCCTTGATCCAGCAAGGAGAGAGGGAGAGGTTGAGGAAGACTCCATCCAGCAGCAGCACAACGGCGTGGTGGTGATGGAGGAGCGTGGCAATCCTGCAGGGCTTCGCCAAACACCGCGGGAGAGGAGGAGTACTTGGGAGAGGGGGAGGGCTGCGCCAGAACTTGTGGTGCAGGTGCCCTCCCCCCCCCATATATATAGGGGCAAGGGAGAGGGGGGCCGGCCCCCTCAGATCCAATCTGAGGAGGGGGCGGCGGCCAAGGGGGGGAGGAGTGCCTCCCAAGTCAAGTGGAGGCCCTCCCCCTTAGGGTTTTCCCCTTCCCATGCGCATGGGCCTTGGGGGGGCTGGTGCCCCTGGCCCATTAAGGCTAGCGCGCCCCCCTACAGCCCATGCTACTGTATTGGACGTGGTGGAACAATTTCCGGACCTCCGGACCCCTCCGGAATCCTCCGGAACCTTCTGGAAGCTTCCCGGTACATTACCGAAAAAACCAGAACTTTTTTCGGAACCCGAACAACAACTTTCCATATATAAATCTTTACCTCCGGACCATTCCGGAACTCCTCGTGACGTCCGGGATCTCATCCGGGACTCCGAACAACATTCAGTAACCACATAGAAACTTCCTTTATAACCCTAGCGTCATCGAACCTTAAGTGTGTAGACCCTACAGGTTCGGGAATCATGTAGACATGACCGAGACGTTCTCCGGTCAATAACCAACAGCGGGATCTGGATACCCATGTTGGCTCCCACATGTTCCACGATGATCTCATCGGATGAACCACGTTGTCAAGGACTCAGTCGATCCCGTATACAATTCCCTTTGTCTAACGGTATTGTACTTGCCCGAGATTCGGTCGTCGGTATACCGATACCTTGTTCAATCTCGTTACCGGCATGTCTCTTTACTCGTTCCGTAACACATCATCCCATGATCAACCCCTTGATCACATTGTGCACATTATGATGATGTCCTACCGAGTGGGCCCAGAGATACCTCTCCGTCACACGGAGTGACAAATCCTAGTCTCGATTCGTGCCAACCCAACAGACACTTTCGGAGATACCTGTAGTGCACCTTTATAGTCACCCAGTTACGTTGTGACGTTTGGTACACCCAAATAATTCCTACGGTATCCGGGAGTTGCACAATCTCATGGTCTAAGGAAAAGATACTTGACATTAGAAAAGCTTTAGCATACGAACTACGATCTTTGTGCTAGGCTTAGGATTGGGTCTTGTCCATCACATCATTCTTCTAATGATGTGATCCCATTATCAACGACATCCAATGTCCATGGTCAGGAAACCGTAACCATCTGTTGATCAACGAGCTAGTCAACTAGAGGCTTACTAGGGACATGGTGTTGTCTATGTGCCCACACATGTATCTGAGTTTCCTATCAATACAATTATAGCATGGGTAATAAACGATTATCATGAACAAGGAAACATAATAATAACTAATTTATTATTGCCTCTAGGGCATATTTCCAACAGTCTCCCACTTGCACTAGAGTCAATAATCTAGTTCACATCACCATGTGATTAACACTCACAGGTCACATCGCCGTGTGACCAACATCCAAAGAGTTTACTAGTGTCATTAAACTAGTTCACATCATCATGTGATTAAGACTCAATGAGTTCTAGGGTTTGATCATGTTTTGCTTGTGAGAGAGGTTTTAGTCAACGGGTCTGCAACTTTCAGATCCGTATGTACTTCGCAAATCTCTAGGTCATATTGTAAATGCTGCTTCCACGCTCCACTTGGAGCTATTCCAAATGGTTGTTCCACTATACGTGTCCTGTTTGCTACTCAGAGTCAATCGAATAGGTGTTAAAGCTTGCATTGACATAACCCTTTACGTCGAACTCTTTATCACCTCCATAATCGAGAAACGAATCCTTATTCCTCTAAGGATAATTTTGACCGCTATCTGGTGATCCACTCCTTGATCACCTTTGTACCCTCTTGCCAGACATGTGGCAAGGCACACATCAGGTGCGGTACTTATCATAGCATACTATAGAGCCTACGTCTGAAGCATAGGGGACGACATGCGTCCTTTCTCTCTCTTCTGTCATGGTCGAGCTTTAACTCTTAACTTCATACCTTACATCTCAGGCAAGAACTCCTTCTTTGACTGATCCATCTTGAACACCTTCAAGATCATGTCAAGGTATATGCTCATTTGAAAGTACCATTAAGCGTTTTTGATCTATCCTCATAGATCTTGATGCTCAATGTTCAAGTAGCTTAATCCAGGTTTTCCATTGAAAAACACTTTTCAAATAACCCTATATGCTTTCCAGAAATTCTACATCATTTCTGATCAACAATATGTCAACAACATATACTTAACAGAAATTCCACAGTGCTCCCACTCACTTCTTTGGAAATACAAGTTCCTCATAAACTTTGTATAAACCCAAAATCTTTAATCATCTTATCAAAGTACATATTCCAACTCCGAGATGCTTACTCTAGTCCTTAGAAGGATTGCTGGAGCTAGCATACCTTTTAGCATCCTTAGGATCGACAAAACCTTTCTGATTGTATCACATACAACCTTTCCTTACGAAAACTGGTAAGGAAACTTGTTTTGACATCCATCTGCTAGATTTCATAAATGCAGCTTGTGCTAACATGATTCCGACGGACTTCAAGCATCCCTACAGATGAGAAAATCTCATCGTAGTCAACTCCTTGAACTTGTGAAAAACTCTTCGCCACAAGTCGAGCTTCATAGACGGTGACGTTACCGTCCACGTCCGTCTTCTTCTTAAAGATCCATTTATCTCAATGGCTTGCCGATCATCGGGCAAGCCCACCAAAGTCCATGCTTTGTTATGATACATGGATCCTATCTCGGATTTCATGGCTTCTAACCATTTGTCGGAATATGGGCCCACCATCGCTTCTCCATAGCTCGTAGGTTCATTGTTGTCTAGCGACATGACCTTCAAGACAGGATCACCGTACCAATCTGAAGCAGTACGCATCCTTGTCGCCCTACGAGGTTCAGTAGTGACTTGATCTGAAGCTTCATGATCACTATCATAAGCTTCCACTTCAATTGGTGTAGGTGCCACAGGAACAACTTCCTGTGCCCTGCTACACACTTGTTGAAGTGACGGTTCAATAACCTCATCAAGTCTCCACTATCCTCCCACTCAATTCTTGAGACAAACCTTTCCTCGAGAAAGGACCCGATTCAAGAAACAATCCCTATTGCTTTGGGATCTGAATTAGGAGGTATACCCAACTGTTTTGGGTGTCCTATGAAGATGCATTTTATCTGCTTTGGGTTCGAGCTTATCAACCTGAAACTTTTTCACATAAGCGTCGCAGCCCCAAACCTTTAAGAAACGACAACTTAGGTTTCTCCAAACGGTGTCGTCTCAACGGAATTACGTGTTACCCTATTAAAGTGAGTGCGGTTGTCTCTAATGCCTAACCCATGAATGATAGTGGTAATTCGATAAGAGACATCATGGTACGCACCATATCCAATAGGGTGCAACTATGATGTTCGGACACACCATCACACTATGGTGTTCCAGGTGGTATTAATTGTGAAACAATTTCCACAATGTCTTAATTGTGTGCCAAAGCTCGTAACTCAGATACTCATCTCTATGATCATATCATAGACATTTTTATCCTCTTGTCACAATGATCTTCAACTTCACTCTAAAATTACTTGAACCATTCAATAATTCAGACTTGTGTTTCATCAAGTAAATATACTCAACATCTACTCGAATCATCTGTGAAGTAAGAACATAACGATATTCACTGCATGCCTTAGCACTCAATGGACTACGCACATCAAAATGTGTTACTTCCAACAAGTTGCTATCTTGTTCCATCTTACTGAAAACGAGGCCTTTTAGTCATCGTGCCCATGTGGTATATTTGCATATCTCAAGTGATCCAAAATCAAGTGACTCTAAACGATCCATCTGCATGGAGTTTCTTCATGCGTATACACCAATAGACATGGTTCGCATGTCTCAAACTTTTCAAAACCGAGTGAGTCCAAAGATCCATCAACATGGAGCTTCTTCATGCGTTTTATACCAGTATGACTTACATGGCAGTGCCACAAGTAAGTGGTACTATCTTATATCTTTTGGCATGAAAATGTGTATCACTATGATCGAGATTCAATAAACCATTCCTTTAGGTGCAAGACCATTGAAGGTATTATTCAAATATATAGAGTAACCATTATTCTCCTTAAATGAATAACCGTATTGTGATAGACATAATCCAATCATGTCTATGCTCAACGCAAACACCAAATGACAATTATTCGGGTTTAATACTAATCTTGATGGTAGAGGGAGCGTGCGATGCTTGATCACATCAAGATTGGAAAACACTTCCAACACATATCGTCAGCTCACCTTTAGCTAGTCTCCGTTTATTCCGTAGCCTTTTATTTCGAGTTACTAACACTTAGCAACCGAACCGGTATCTAATACCCTGGTGCTACTAGGAGTACTAGTAAAGTACACATTAACATAATGTATATCCAATATACTTCTATCGACCTTGCCAGCCTTCTCATCTACCAAGTAACTAGGGTAATTCTGCTCCAGTGGTTGTTCCCCTTATTACAGAAGCACTTAGTCTCGGGTTTGGGTTCAACCTTGGGTTTCTTCACTAGAGCAGCAGCTGATTTGCCGTTTCACGAAGTATCCCTTCTTGCCCTTGCCCTTCTTGAAACTAGTGGTTTCACCAACCATCAACAATTGATGCTCCTTCTTGATTTCTACTTTCGCGGTGTCAAACATCGCGAATACCTCAAGGATCATCATATATATCCCTGATATGTTATAGTTCACCACGAAGCTCTAGCAGCTTGGTGGCAATGACTTTGGAGAAACATCAATATCTCATCTGGAAGATCAACTCCCACTCGATTCAAGTGATTGTTGCACTCAGACAATCTGAGCACAAGCTCATAGATTGAGCTTTCTCCCTTAGTTTGCCGGCTAAGAAAATCGTCGGAGGTCTCATACCTCTTGACGTGGGCACGAGCCTGAAATCCCAATTTCAGCCCTCAAAACATCTCATATGTTCTGTGAAGTTTCGAGAACGTCTTTGGTGCCTCTACTCTAAACCATTTAACTAAACTATCACGTAGTTATCAAAACGTGTATGTCCGATGTTCGCAACATCCACAGACGATGTTTGGGGTTCTGCACACTAAGCGGTGCATTATGGACATAAGCTTTCTACTGATCGCATAATCGCTACTATCAACTTTCAACTATATTTTCTCTAGGAACATATCTAAACAGTGGAAGTAAAGCGCGAGCTTACGACATAATTTGCAAAGATCTTTTGACTATGTTCAGGATAATTAAGTTCATCTTATGAACTCCCACTCAGATAGACATCCCTCTAGTAATCTAAGTGATTACATGATCCGAGTCAACTAGGCCGTGTCCGATCATCACGTGAGACGGACTAGTCATCATCGGTGAACATCTTCATGTTGATCATATCTACTATACGACTCATGCTCGACCTTTCGGTCTCTTGTGTTCCGAGGCCATGTCTGTACATGCTAGGCTCGTCAAGTCAACCTAAGTGTTTCGCGTGTGTAAATCTGTCTTACACCCGTTGTATGTGAACGTAAGAATCCATCACACCCGATCATCATGTGGTGCTTAGAAACGATGAACTTTCGCAATGGTGCACAGTTAGGGGGAACACTTTCTTGAAATTTTAATGAGGGGTCATCTTATTTACTACCGTCGTTCTAAGCAAATAAGATGTATAAACATGATAAACATCACATGCAATCAAATAGTGACATGATATGGCCAATATCATTTTGCTCCTTTTGATCTCCATCTTCGGGGCTCCATGATCATCATCGTCACCGGCATGACACCATGATCTCCATCATCATGATCTCCATCATCGTGTCTTCATGAAGTTGTGTCGCCAACTATTACTTCTACTACTATGGCTACCGGTTAGCAATAAAGTAAAGTAATTACATGGCGTTGTTCAATGACACGCAGGTCATACAATAAATAAAGACAACTCCAATGGCTCCTGCCGGTTGTCATACTCATCGACATGCAAGTCGTGAATCCTATTACAAGAACATGATAAATCTCATACATCACATATCATTCATCACATTCTTCTTGGCCATATCACATCACATAGCATACCCTGCAAAAACGAGTTAGACGTCCTCTAATTGTTGTTTGCATGTTTTATGTGGCTGCTATGGGTTTCTAGAAGAACGTTTCTTACCTACGCAAAAACCTTCATAAGGACCCTTTTCATCGAATCCGTTCCGACTAAAGTGGGAGAGACGGGCACCCGCTAGCCACCTTATGCACCAAGTGCATGTCAGTCGGTGGAACCTGTCTCACGTAAGTGTACGTGTAAGGTTGGTCTGGGCTGCTTCATCCCACAATACCGTCGAAACAAGATTGGACTAGTAACGGTAAGCATATTAAACAAGATCAACGCCCACAACTACTTTGTGTTCTACTCGTGCAAAGAATCTACGCAATAGACCTAGCTCATGATGCCACTGTTGGGGAACGTAGCAGAAATTCAAAATTTTCCTACGTGTCACCAAGATCTATCTATGGAGAAACCAGCAACGAGGGGAAGGAGAGTGCATCTACATACCCTTGTAGATCGCTAAGCGGAAGCGTTCAAGAGAACGAGGTTGAAGGAATCGTACTCGTCATGATCCAAATCACCGGAGATGCTAGTGCCGAACGGACGACACCTCCACGTTCAACACATGTACAGCCCGGTGACGTCTCCCATGCCTTGATCCAGCAAGGAGAGAGGGAGAGGTTGAGGAAGACTCCATCCAGCAGCAGCACAACGGCGTGGTGGTGATGGAGGAGCGTGGCAATCCTGCAGGGCTTCGCCAAACACCACGGGAGAGGAGGAGTACTTGGGAGAGGGGGAGGGCTGCGCCAGAACTTGTGGTGCGGCTGCCCTCCCACCCCCCACATATATATAGGGGCAACGGAGAGGGGGGACGGCCCCCTCAGATCCAATCTGAGGAGGGGGCGGCGGCCAAGGGGGGGAGGAGTGCCTCCCAAGTCAAGTGGAGGCCCTCCCCCTTAGGGTTTTCCCCTTCCCATGCGCATGGGCCTTGGGGGGGCGGGTGCCCCTGGCCCATTAAGGCTAGGGCGCCCCCCTACGGCCCATGCTACTGTATTGGACGTGGTGGAACAATTTCCGGACCTCCGGACCCCTCCGGAATCCTCCGGAACCTTCTGGAAGCTTCCCGGTACATTACCGAAAAAACCCGAACTTTTTCCGGAACCCGAACAACAACTTTCCATATATAAATCTTTACCTCCGGACCATTCCAGAACTCCTCGTGGCGTCCGGGATCTCATCCGGGACTCCGAACAACATTCGGTAACCACATACAAACTTCCTTTATAGGAACAATTGCATTTTTACCCCTAGTTGGTTCCTACCCACGGGTTTTGCCCTTACTTTTCGAGCTTGCTCAGTTTTGCCCTTACTTTTTCCATCGAGGTCCCTCGAATGCCCTTTGACCGTTTGACCAAAACTTTAAAAATTCATAACTAATTCATACGAACTCAGAAAAATGCAAATAAGATATCAAAATGTTCAGATAAACACTACCTTTATGGGCATATCATTTGCATTCTGGACAAAAGCATTATTTAAACTACCCAAGATAATTAATGTTATTACCATTATTAAAAATAAATAGGTATAAACAATATTTTTTTCATGAATAAAAATTACATGCAAATGTAGGTGATGTTTTCTGAACATCCTGATAACTTATTTGCATTTTTCTGAGTTTGTATCAACTTATTATGAATGTTCTAATGATTTTGACCATTATTTGGAAACTTCATAACAAGTTGATACGAACTCAGGAAAATGCATATAAGGTATCAGGATGTTCAGAAAACATCACCTTCATTTGCATATAATTTTTGTTCACGGAAAAAATATTGTTTATACCAATTTATTTTTAATAATGTTAATAACATTAATTACCTTGGGTAGTTTAAACGATGCTTTTGTCCTGAATGCAAATGATATGCTCATAAAGGTAATGTTTATCTGAACATTTTGATATCTTATTTACAATTTTCTGAGTTCATATGAATTAGTTATGAATTTTCAAAGTTTTGGTCAAACGGTCAAAGGGCATTCGAGGGACCTCGATGGAAAAAGTAAGGGCAAAACTGAGCAAGCTCGAAAAGTAAGGGCAAAACCCGTGGGTAGGAACCAACTAGGGGTAAAAATGCAATTGTCCCTCCTTTATAACCCTAGCGTCATCGAACCTTAAGTGTGTAGACCCTACGGGTTCGGGAATCATGCAGACATGACCGAGACGTTCTCCGGTCAATAACCAACAGCGGGATCTGGATACCCATGTTGGCTCCCACATGTTCCACGATGATCTCATCGGATGAACCACGATGTCAAGGACTCAATCGATCCCGTATACAATTCCCTTTGTCTAACGGTATTGTACTTGCCCGACATTCGATCGTCGGTATACCGATACCTTGTTCAATCTCGTTACCGGCAAGTCTCTTTACTCGTTCTGTAACACATCATCCCGTGATCAACCCCTTGGTCACATTGTGCACATTATGATAATGTCCTACTGAGTGGGCCCAGAGATACCTCTCCGTCACACGGAGTGACAAATCCCAGTCTCGATTCGTGCCAACCCAACAGACACTTTCGGAGATACCTGTAGTGCACCTTTATAGTCACCCAGTTACGTTGTGACGTTTGGTACACCCAAAGCATTCCTACGGTATCCGGGAGTTGCACAATCTCATGGTCTAAGGAAAAGATACTTGACATTAGAAAAGCTTTAGCATACGAACTACGATCTTTGTGCTAGGCTTAGGATTGGGTCTTTTCCATCACATCATTCTTCTAATGATGTGATCCCGTTATCAACGATATCCAATGTCCATGGTCAGGAAGCCGTAACCATCTGTTGATCAACGAGCTAGTCAACTAGAGGCTTACTAGGGACATGGTGTTGTCTATGTGCCCACACATGTATCTGAGTTTCCTATCAATACAATTATAGCATGGGCAATAAACGATTATCATGAACAAGGAAATATAATAATAACTAATTTATTATTGCCTCTAGGGCATATTTCCAACAACAACCTCTTCGACGCACTGGTGGCCCTGCAACTACCCGCCGTCGCGCCAGAGAATGTCCACCTCGAGGTCGCGCTTGCGGCACAGCGCCTGGCGCAGCAAGACACCATCGACATAATCACCCACATCTACGCGCAAGTCGTCCAAAAGGACTACTACATGCAAGAGGAGGACGATAGGATGCTGGCCTTCTTGGACCGCAGGGCAACCTTGGACAGCATTGTTCAGAAGCACGTTTAGCTCGCCACCAACGCTGCTGCTCCTCACACGTCGGTTGGTGACCCAACGCACTAGGGCGTGAGGATGTCGTTGATGGATCCGTATGTATTTTTATCTTTCCATCAAATCCATGTAATAGTATATGGTACTACTAGTAATTATCTTACCTTTCGCAACAACTTCATAATTTTTGTATGTACTCCATGCATGAACGGCGCCAGAACCAAACTTCTCATTACTCTAGGGAAAATCGTTATTTTCTATCTATCGACCACGCCATGGAGCAGAACCAAATTTTACAAGTTACAAGTTTAAAAGGAAAAGCCTGCTATGTTCGCGTCGCACCCCCACACAGTTGGTCCAGCATGCCGTGTCGGTGTCAAAACCGGTGGATCTCGGGTAGGCGGTCCCGAACTGTGCATCTAAGGCTAATGGTAACATGAGACTGGGGACACGATGTTTTACCCAGGTTCGGGCCCTCTCGATGGAGGTAACACCCTACTTCCTGCTTGATTGATCTTGATGATATGAGTATTACAAGAGTTGATCTACCACGAGATCAGAGAGGCTAAACCCTAGAAGCTAGCATATGGTATGATTGTTGATGATTGTGAGTCCTACGGACTAAACCCTCGGGTTTATATAGACACTGGAGGGGGCTAGGGTTACACAAAGTCGGTTTACAGAGGAGGAGATCTACATCCGGATCACCAAGATTGCCTTCCACGCCAAGGAGAGTCCCATCCGGACATGGGACGAAGTCTTCTTTCTTGTATCTTCATAGTCCAATAGTTTGGCCAAAGTATATAGTCCGGCAGTCCGGATACCCCCTTACCCAGGACTCCCTCAGTAGCCCCTGAACTAGGCTTCAATGACGATGAGTCCGGCGCGTAGATTGTCTTCAGCATTGCGAGGTGGGTTCCATCTCCGAATACTCCAAGATAAATTCCGAACACAAGGACCGTGTCCGGCTCCATTCCATATACCACCATAGAGAGAATAATAATAATAATCCATGGATTTAATCTGCTGACAATTCTTCGAAAAGTGACATCACGCCTAGGTCCGGTATATATTTGAACCGCTCCTACATCTTGCCACCGCACACACCACGAGGCAGTTTCCTTGGCACGTCATGTCAGAGCAGAAATCGTGTCCCCCTTATTACGGGATTCTCGTCAATACGGGTACGGGTAATCCAACCGTGCATGTTGGCATGACCCCGTGTTTTTAGGCAAGTCCCGAACGACCATGCTCGGGGACGCTTGATATTCTTCCCCCTTTATAGAGGATCCGAGGCCTATCCCTCTATCCCCACGCTCGCACACCTAGCGCCTTGAGTTCCAACACCCAAAGATCGAGCTTAAGCACCCTGGATCTTTAATCATGTCCGGATCTAACCATCAAGGCTGATGGATGGCTTCCTCCGTCATAGAGGAGGATATTGCGAAGCTTAGGGAGGCTGGGTATTTGACCGCCGATGTCAAGCACAGGCTTCCTGCTCCCAAATAGGTTATCCCCACTACCGAGACCAACGAGAGTGTCATGTTTGTCTCCCACTTCCTCTGGGGCTTAGGTATTACTCTTGATCCCTTCGTGAGGGGGATCATGCACTACTACAGGCTAGAGTTCCACGATCTAGCTCCGGATTCCATCCTCCACATCTCGTCATTCATCATCATGTGTGCAGCCTTCCTTCACATTGCCCCCCACTTCGGCTTATGGCTCAAGACTTTCGACGTGAAGCCAAAGATAATTGAGGAGCGACACGCAGAGTGCAGAGGTGCCATAATAAGCAGGAACGTTGATGCCCTGTGGCCCGAAGGCTCCTTCCCGGAGGTATCTGATTTATGGCAACGAAGGTGGTTCTATGTCACAGCTCCCCGAGGCTCAAAGTGGGCGGCCGCGCCTGCCTTCTGCTCGGGCCCTCCGCCACAACTAGCATCGTGGGCCTACGTGGGACTAAACTGGGGGCCTGCAAACGATGTACCCATGCTACAAAGCCGCATTCGAGAGCTTGTCGAGAGGGACATTAGTCTTGTCAAAGTAATCCAAGTAATGCTAGTCCGGCGGATCCTGCCGTGCAAACGCCGGCCTCTCCGGATGTGGGAATTCAATCCAGAAGTTCCAGACCATTCAGCACTTCTTCGGCATGACGCCCGAAGGGATGTATAAATTGTTCTTGGGACCACGAATAAAGTGTCCGAACACAACCGAGGATGCGGGCCTGAGCTGCAATCGCCTCGGTACTCAAGTAAGTAACCCCATAACTGAACACCTTGCCTATATCTGTCATAGCATTGTTCTAAACTTGTCCACAACCAGGATTGGCTTAGAAAGGCGGAGAGGATCAGGTGTCCGGCCCCTCTTCCCGAAGGTTCGCCCGGCACGGCAATGGCCAGGATTCTCGAACGGACCCTTAGTCGGGTGCCACCAGAAAGAGCCGAAGGGGAGAGCGGGGAGGCCAAGAGTAGGCCTCACACACTGTGCATCCGAACCGGGGGAATCAGCGCCTCCATAGAGGAGGAGGATCGGGGAGGCGACTCTGAGGTTTCCTCTCCCCGCGAGAAGAAGAGGGCCGCCTCCGAAGATTTGGAGACGGGGGCGCCTAAACATGGGAAAAGAACCTCGCCAGAGGACCCTGCCTCAAAGGGCATCCTCGCCGTACAGCGCCCGCCAACGCGCCAGCCCTCCACCAAGCTGTAAGTTTAACCAAGCAAGGATCTTATTGCTTCTTCCTTTGAGAGCAATGACCGGGGCCTGTTTTTGTAGTCCGGCCAGCAGTTCGTCTCAACAGGGTTTGTCCTCGGAGAATCTTCTTCCGGAGATGATGGAGAGTGAAACCCCATCGGCCTCTCCGCCCCGTGGGGCGGGCGAACATGAGGTATCATCACGGAGGAGTCCGGATCCAATGGGGCTGGAAGCTAACCCTACGGTCTCCCTGAGCCCAGCGCGTTCGGCTCCCGAAAAGGATCCGGGAGGGTCCGGAGTCCGGCCGAATATGCTGACGGGCCTCATCGAGTCGGCTGATCTCTTGGAGAGTCATCGTACCCTAATGGGTACGATGTTGGAGAAAATCTCCTCCACCACAAGCGGTTTAAACGAAGCTTTTAGGAGCCAGCTCAAAGGCTTTGAGGTGAGCCATAATTTTTAGTTGAACCGCGTGCGATACATGCGCTCTGTATAGATAGTAGCCCCTGAGACTGCGGATGGCAGCCCATGGCGGCAAACGGAGGATCACACTCCCAGATTATGATCGTACCTGTATTGATGTGCAGGTTGCTAAGGGTTCGGCAATAGACCAGGCCGCTGAATGTGCCGAATTGAGGCGGCAGATTAGTGTTGTGGAGGCCGACGTCACGCTTTTGAACAAGCGATTCGAGGAGTCGCAGAGTATGCTTTCCTATATCCACATCTATCTATGCAATAAGGTTTGAAATACTAATGTGGCGTTATATAGTTGCAGGCGGAGCTGCTGCCGTTGAGGCCCTGAGGGTGGAGCTTGCTCTAGCCAAGGAACAAGCCCGGATTAGCAATGCGGCTGCTCTAAAGGCAGCCGAAGAATTGAGAGCCGAATAGGCCGCTTGTCTCCAAAGCAAGGAGAAGATAGCCGAGATGGCTGTGGAGCTGAGGGATGCTGTCGGCCGGTATGAGCTCCTCGAAAAGGAGAATCAGACAAAGGCGGCCGACCTAAAGAAGGCGATGGATTCGGCTAAAGAGATGCGCTCTCAGATTAGAGACGCACGGGAGGAACTTTGACAAGCCGGAGAAATTGTGGCCGGAAGTCCTTATGTGTTGCGGATGAAGTTTTTAGATCCAAAGTATGCTCCATTGGATAAGCTATGGAGCACCGCAGATGAGTATGCGTACTTGGCGAAGAGTGCATCTGATGCGACCAAGTTATTCGAGGATCATGAGGATAGCAAAATGGAGAAACTATTTTGGTCGCAATTTAATACTCCAGCGCGCTCCTTGCCCTTGAGTGAGAAGATGGCTGCCATAGCCGAGCTCCATAGGCTGTCCGGCCTTGCCATGAGGTCTGTAATAGACCATCTGTGGCCGAAGGAGCCGAAGCCGGACAGTTACTTTGGTCTGGTGCAATGATTATTTGGCACCAGAGCACAGATTGATGCCATGAAGAGATCCGCGTGCATAGAGGGTGCGCGGATGGCTCTTGCCCGCGTAAAAATGTACTAGGCGGATATGGAGGCCACTCGCATTGCAAACCGGGGTCCGGCCGGAAGCCAAGACCCAGCTGAGCATTACCTTGAGTCGGTCATAGAAGGTGCTCGTAGAATAGAGTCTTAGTGTTCGAAGAATGTCATGTTTGAATGACGAACTTGTTAGTTATGAACAAGTATGTGTTTGATTATGGAGGTTGTGTTTTATACTTTTTCCTAAAAGTATTATAATGTCTCCTGTATGGCTATTTATGTATTCATATAGCATGAAAGTTAGTAGTCATTGGCTTTAGCCCCCACACATAATGTGGGGGTGTTCGAGAAGATAGGCGTAGACACACTTGATCCAGTGTCTTGGTCCATTAAGGAGATGATCGCACATCGAACCAGGCAACTGGACTATATAGCTGCAACACTTTCGCTTAGCCATCGGAGTTGAAAGGTGGGGCTACTATATAGCTCCTGGTACTTCCGCATGCGTCCGGATACGGTGCGCGTACTTGACCGGTAGACCGGTCCTTCGTCAATACGGAGGAATCCTATAGATTCCGATGAGTCCTCGAGTGGTTGACCGATCTCTCGCTATATCATGACAGTCAATTTTCGGCTTTCTCTACTGAGGTGCTCATCCGGAATAACCAGGGCACAATCGCAGTAGTTCTCCTTTGGCCGCCTTAGCCGATAGAACAGAACGTAAGGTAGCAAACCCAGGAGCCGAGCTAACCCAACATTTGACCAAAGACATGATTCAGAGCTGATGCATATAAGGCCAAACTCGTGACGCCGAACACTCCCGGAGGTATTCGGACTTTATAAAATATATTGGGCTAAACAATGCCCTTGACCCTGTGGTTCCAGGTACGCACATTGATCTGTCGTGGCAAAAAGGCCTAAAACGCCAGTGTCCCGTATAGGTGTGAGAAATACCCATGGGACGTTGAGTGACAAAAGACAGTAAAGAAGGTTTACGCAGGGGCTTAATCTAAAGAGAAACCTGTGGGCGGGGCCCTGCAGCACATCTGCGCCTGTGTCTCTGTTGTGCCATATCCTGGAAGGGTGTCGCACTGGTCGTGTTTGTAAGAACGAAAAAAAAGAAAATGTGCAAAAAGTTAGTCATGCTTGAGGAATGTTCGAGATCCGGCCAGTTAGCGAGGCAAGCCGAATTGTGGGCTTGTGTTACATGTTTGCAGCCCCTCATATTATTTATGGGGACACATGTACAGCCCCTGGCTCAGGTTTGTCCGAGCCAGTGCAAAAAATGATGTATAGGACTCGTCTAACCGTGTCCATGGTCTTAACGACCATTCATGCGTTCCGGTGGGAGAGGCCGCCTAGAGTCCGGCAGCGGGAACTGCCACATACTGTTCTGTGTTTCCGCTAACCGTGATGACGCTGCATGGACCGGGTATCTTGAGTTTAAGGTAGGCATAGTTCGGTATTGCGTTAAAGCAAGCGAAGGCCGGTCTTCCAAGCAACGCATGATAATCGCTACTGAAGGGAGCGATGTTGAAGAGTAAGTTCTCATGTCTGAAGTTGTCGGGAGAACCGAATGTTACTTCTAACACGAGGGATCCCCAACATTGGGCCACAACACCTGGAATTACTCCATTGAAGGTGGCATTGTTTTGATTTATTCTGGATGGGTCAATCCCCATCCTGCGGATGGTGTCTTGATATATCAAATTAAGACTACTACCGCCGTCCATTAGGACATGAGTGAGATGGTATCCATCGATTAGTGGGTTGAGCACCAAGGCAGCCGATCCTCCGTGCCAAATACTGGCCGGATAGTCCCTGTGATCAAAAGTGATCGGGCAAGTTGCCCAGGGGTTGAACTGGGGGGGCTACAAACTCTGTGTGAATTGCGTGTACCATGTTACCGTTTTGACTTCCAGTGGGAATTGTTTCTGGCCCCTGGTGTTCGGATGGCGAGGCTCATCCTCGTCTTTTCTTGGTGTTAACCTTCCCTTGTGTTCGGAGTTTAACTTGTTGGCCTGCTTGAAGACCCAACATTCTCTATGGGTATGATTTGCAGGTTTGTCGGAAGTGCCATGGATTTGGCACAGTCTGTCCCGGACTTTGTTCAGGCCGGATGGTCCCTCTTTACTGGCGTTAAATGGCTTTTTCCTTGACCGGGTCGAGAGCCCCTGAATCCGGCGTTGACCGTTGTGTTGTCTGGACTGTCGTTATTCCGACGTTTGTTCTTGGTGTGACATGGCTTCCCGTTGCCATCTCGGATTTCAGATGTGCTGGGGTCGCTGGTGCCTTTACGGGCCAACCAGTTGTCCTTGCCCGCGCAAAATCGGGTCATGAGGCTTGTTAAGGCTGCCATCGTACTCGGCTTTTCTTGGCCGAGGTGTCTGGCGAGCCACTCGTCTCGAATACTGTGTTTGAAGGCTTCTAAGGCTTCGGCGTCCGGACAGTCGACAATTTGATTCTTCTTAGTGAGCTATCTGTTCAAAAGTTTGCGGGCTGACTCTCCAGGCTGCTGTATTATGTGACTTAAATCATCCGCATCTGGAGGCCGGACATAGGTCCGTTCAAAGTTGGCCCTGAAAGCATCCTCAAGTTCCTCCCAACTTCCAATTGAGTTTTCAGGGAAGCTTTTCAGCCAATGCCGAGCTGGTCCTTTTAACTTGAGGGGAAGGTATTTGATGTCGTGCAGGTCGTCCCCACGAGCCATGTGTATGTGAAGGATAAAATCTTCAATCCAGACCCTAGGGTCTATCGTTCCGTCGTATGACTCTATATTCACGGGTTTGAATCCTTGTGGAAATTCATGATCTAGCACCTCATTCGTGAAGCACAGGGGGTGTGCAGCCCCTTTGTATCTGCCTGTGTCACGGCCTGCTGTTGGCTGTTGTTGCTCCCGGTGTTGATTCCGGACTGGTATTCGATCGGCATGATCGCTGTGGTGACCATAATCCCTCGACGAAGCCTGTCCTCTAGACCCACAGATGGACCTGGCCGCACTGGCCTTTTTGTCCAGGAGCTCTCGTAAATCGCGTGCAGTATCAGTGGATGCTCTAGCGTGGCCATGAGGTGGTTGGTCCGGCTGAGTAGCCGTATTGTTATTGGGCCGAACGGGTGCTGTGGCTTCATTGTCGAATTTGGGTAGCAGTTTGCGCTTTGGGTAGCTCTTTGTGTGGCGATTATCGCCATACTTTCCTTCGGTGTCCAGCACCTTATTCCATTGTCGGTTGAGCATATCCTGCGCGGCCTTAAGTCTTTGCTTCTTGTTCTTGAGGCTCCGCGTTGTGGCCAAGAGTTTTCTGCAGAGTTTGTCTTGTTTTGAATTTTCTTCCGGGATGATGAACACATCGTCAACTGGATTGTTTTCTTCTTTGGAGGTAGCGTGATGAGTTCGGCCTTCTAAATTGGGCATCTGCTCCGGGCTATGTTTGGCCTGACTTGTTTTATCCTGCTCCATCGCTGGATCCATATGGTCGTTGTTGCCTTCGAAATAAACCGGAGTGTCATCCTGTTTTGGGTTGTTATCGCTATTTTTGCTGTGACTGGACTTGAGGCGGCGCTTACGCCGTTGTTTTTGCTTTTGCCCGGGGGGTTTCTCCTCCGTTATGTCCTTTTTGTCACTATTGTCCTCTTTGGGGGTGTCCACCATGTACACGTCGTATGATGAAGTGGCAGTCCCGTGCCGCGTGGGCGGTGGTTCCGGATCTTTCCCCGTATCGATGTCCATACCGTTGATTTTATTTGGGTCGATGTCAACCATGTCTGTTAGGTCATCGACAGTGGCTATAAAGTGGGTGGTGGGCGGGTCGCAATTTTCTTCGTCCTCCATATCCCCCATGGGCCGGATGTTGTTCGGCCAGGAGTCTTCTGACAGAGAGAGAGAGACTTTAATGAATCCAGCATGTCTCCGAAGGGTGAGTGCTGAAAGATATCCGCGACAGCGAACTCCATGACCGTGGCCGAGTTAGATTCAATGGGCACAGGCGTGCGCGGCCCGGAACACGCATCCGGAGGTGAGTCCGGGGGTCCGAAGACACAGACCCCTTTAGGAGAGTAGTCTATGTTCGGCTCCAACACCGAGGAGTGTGCGGCCTCCGGGGGGGGGGGGGTCCATCCACCCGTCCTTGGAAGGCACGACCCGCTCTGGAATGAAGTCTGGAGTGGTAGCAGGTGCCATGTTCTGAATACTGTCCGACTACCGATCTAAGTCGTGCACGTCGTGATTGTTCGGCGTTCCTGACACAGGCCTGAATCCGTCGAAGATCGAGTCTCCACAGATATCGGCGGTGTAGTTTAGGTTTCCAAACCTGACCTGATGGCCGGGGGCGTAGCTTTCGATCTGCTCCAGATGGCCAAGCGAATTGGCCTGCAGTGCGAAGCCGCCGAACACGAAGATCTGTCCAGGGAGAAAAGTCTCGCCTAGGACAGCCTGGTTGAAGGTCGGAGAAGCCATATAACCTTGCAGCAACGACACAGAGAAACTCTCAATGAAAGCACCAATGTCGGTGTCAAAACCGGCGGATCTCGGGTAGGGGGTCCCGAACTGTGCGTCTAAGGCTAATGGTAATAGGAGACTGGGGACACGATGTTTTACCCAGGTTCGGGCCCTCTCGATGGAGGTAATACCCTACTTCCTGCTTGATTGATCTTAATGATATGAGTATTACAAGAGTAGATCTACCACGAGATCAGAGAGGCTAAACCCTAGAAGCTAGCATATGGTATGATTGTTGATGATCGTGAGTCCTACAGACTAAACCCTCCGATTTATATAGACACCGGAGGGGGCTAGGGTTACACAGAGTCGGTTTACAGAGGAGGAGATCTACATCCAGATTGCCAAGCTTGCCTTCCACGCCAAGGAGAGTCCCATCCGGACACGGGACGAAGTCTTCTATCTTGTATCTTCATAGTCCAATAGTCCGGCCAAAGTATATAGTCCGGCTGTCCGGATACCCCCTTATCCAGGACTCTCTCACGCCGCTCAAGGGGGAATGTGTGCGGTGTTGCATTTTCACTTACAAGTGGGACCGCAGTTGAGCGAACCGACTATCGGCAAACCCCCACCCCGCCCACCGTGCGATGGCTAAGAAAACAGGAGGGAGAAGAGATGGTTGTAGCATGGACTCCAAGAAAATTGGTGTCGGATGGGACTCATGTGGGTGGCGTGTGCCGTACTGCTAGACGTGAATGCTAGTTATGGCCCATGCCACCCCACTATATCGAGCCTATATTGAGGTGATGGTTACGTAGAACAAATTTCCTAGAGTCCGTGCTCAGCCCTCCTCTATCTCTCTTCTCAGCCAGCCAGCGGATGCGCGGAGCCCATTGTCTGTTTGATCATATGCGGTCCCACATGTCAGTGAAAACACAAGAGGACCCACTGAACCTGCACATCTTTCACCTCGACGTGCTAGTGATGAAAAACAAATCCGATAAAGATCTTCGGTGTCCGCTTTTGGAGTTATTCAAGAGTAGTAAGATTCTATTTACAGTTTAACCCAAGATGCACATCACGTGGCTTCAACTACCACTCTATTTTCTTGCATGACATGACCTGGATGCTGGATGTCCCACATGTTGGCAAATGGAGGAAGAACCAGACCAAATCTTCGGTTGTGCTCTTAGATTAGACTAGTTATGCTAACTTAAAAAATTTATTTTGTAGAATGGATGCAAGTTTTGGTATTGGGAAGAAGAGTACATCGATATATTGATAGAGCGCAATTTAGTAGATGTTCTAGCACTTTTAGCTAGCATAGACACTAGAGATGAGACTAGTGCACTTGTTGATACTAGAATAGAGGCTAGACATGAGACTAGATGTGAGGAAGCAATGTCTACTTCTTTATACTCAAAGAAGAAAGAAGCATGCAAGATCGAGCCTCCGCGGATCAACAATGAATGCATCGAGAAGGCACTAATCCAACTTACAGGGGCAGTTATGGAAGTTGGATATCTTCTAAAATGTATTCTTGTGGTTCTTGTTTTCTTTGGTCTTGCTTTTCTAGTCAAAATTATCATTGGAGTTCGTGCAAAATGGAGGTCCGTTTGGGGTCTTGCATTGGAGTTGGCCTTACAAGTGGGACCGCAGTTGAGGAAACCGACAATCGGCAAACCCCCACCTCGCCCGCCGTGTGATGGCTAAGTTAGAGAAACGACGAGGTTGAAGAGATTGCTCTAGCATGGAATCAAAGAAATATGGTGTCAGATGGATGTCATGCTGGTGGCATGTGCCGTACTCCTGGATGTGAATGCTTGTTCTGGCCCATGCCACCCTACTACTCCTACTACTTATATAGTACTAGTAGTATCGAGGATTCGAGGTGCTGATTACGTATAGCGAACACATTAACATATGGCTATAGTAAAAACACCCGCCCGACGCGCGAAGCATCTGAAGCTAGTACAAATAGTGTACTACTATTGTTGATTGGCATCATCTGATAACCTGTTGCAATGCACGTACAATTATGTATTCAGAAAATATTTCTTTGCCTCGTCGCACCACTCACTCAGAGAAGTGACTCAAAAGCCATTCATAAATTTAGTAAGTTTATCATAGGCATATCATTTTATTACATACAACAGGTCATCAACCCACATCGACAACGAGGATACATTTTAAATACTAAAGTTTTCATCACCCAACAAATAACAAGCAATCAAATGAACTTCAACTCAACCAATCCTCGACGTTGGAAACGCTTGCTTTTAACCACAAGTGATTCTCTGGGAAGGGCCATCCATTGTCGATCTCGAGACCAATGCAGGACTGATCATCCAGGCTGAAGCAGCCTACTCTATCTGTACCAGGGTAGGGAAGCACCAAATTGTCCGAGGTATAGATACAATTGCTTCTCATAAATGGTAGTAACGTTGTGTCAACAGCAGTTGGATCGCCTTTCACCATCATTGGATAGTTTTGTCCAAGGAAGAGCGAGTTTTCTCCAAGACTATCAATTATGTACCAGGGAGAAGGTGTTGGCGCTAGCACACTAGTATCCATCCCGAATACGATGAAACCGGTGTTGGACCTAGGTCCAGAGAGTGCGGCCATGGAAGACAACACCTGCTTCCTTAGTAGTAACATCAGCAGTGGGCTGTATACAGACAAGAAGAGGTGATCCATCAGAATTAGTTGCCAGGCACCACTGAGTATATGGGCGCTGCTCGTCCTCATGCTCGTGATCATCACCATCATCATCTCCCCCTTGGATATAAATATTTTCAAGTATAGGTGGTGGAATGTTCACAGGACCTTGGAAACACAAGAAGAAGGTTAATTAGTAAAGGGAAACTTGCTAACCCGCATGCATGTGGATGAAACAATTATAATTACGATGGAAGACAAATGTACCGAAACTACGAGGATCCCATGCAAAACTAGTGCCATGAGTGGTGGAAGCAAACACAAGACCCTTGTATTGAATTGCATCACAATATTCATCCGTGTACAGAAACTGATTTTTGAGCAATATCCATCCAGTCGAACCATGAAGGACGGCAACAAGGTTGGTGAAGATAGCAACAACTACATAGTTCATAATTCCAAGAGCATTTGGAAACTCGAAAAATTGCTATCTTCCGTAGAAGACAATCACCATGATTGTATTTGAACGTGCGTAGAATACCGGTGTGCTCAACCTGTGGGCAGTCTGCTGAGATTTTTGGAAGTGGAATCCGGTGACAAGTGTACACATTCACAAGTTCCCATTCGCAGTTGGACCCAATATAAACAACCCAATCTCCATTTGTGCATGTCCAAGCCTTACCCTCAAGCGATGGCATCTTAACATCACATGTATCATTATCAAGCGGCATCAACTTGCACAAGGTGAGGCCTCCGTCTTCCCCGCGCCAGTCATCAGGGTCACGGCAAAGAAGATAGGGGAGATCAAACTGCTCCTTGACCCTTGGGTTCCTTGTAATGATGTTATTAGCTGAGTCAAGAATGGTCTTGAACGAACCTGTCATGCTAGCCGAGGTGATGACGTTGCACCGATCAATGAGTTCCCCCACCACGTCATCTTTCAGATCAGGGCAAGAATAACGAGGTCGTTTCCGGCCTGTTCCCTCCATGGAGAAGACGATCGAACAATGGCAGAAGGAAGGGTGAAGGCAAATGGAGGAGGGAGAAAGAGCGTGCGACAGCAGTTCCAAATCGAGAGGGAAAGGCAAAGAATCGGTGAACGGTTGCCAGTTTGGCACGGTACATGAAAAGGCGCAGCGGCCTACACGTCTGTTTGGAAATACTAGTAGAAAAGGACTCGTCGTTGTCTCACTGATATGTTGGAATGGCACCACATGTCAACAAAACATGGTGTGTAATTTCTCATGCAAAATGTGATCTGGCCGCATTGGCCCGAGATGTCGCATTAGTTATCGACCTTTGTTTTTTTAATGGCATGTCGTTCAGTTTTGAAGCACGACTAACTGGTACTATATGCAGAGAAAATATAAAGTACTCTACCACTACTCCACCTCTAGTACTAGTAGTATAAAAAAGATATATAGGCTGGAGCTTCAGCGCTTTCTTGATAAGGGCTGCCCACTTCTTTCTCACACTATCACCCTCTCTCTAGATCTAAAAAAGATGGCCTCTCTCTCCCTCCTCACCGGTTGTCACAGATCCGCCGTGGAAGAAAAGGACGTGCAGCGCTGACGCACTCATCATCGGCGAGCGAGGTCACGCTCTGACGACAAGGCCGTCCTGTCAGACCTAGCGCCCGCGCGGGATGGCCTCTGTCCCCAAGCTCGCTGTCATATTGTGTGCAGAGGATGATGACCATGAGCGAAGCCACTTCCCTCCGACCCTCAGGTATGCTACCTCTTTTCGAACCATACCCTTGTTCTATTGCCCCATCTGCCACGTCGCTGCATGTGGATCTTTTTCCACTCCACCATCTTCCCAATTTTCTATCCTTTGCTCTACTAGCCACGCAGACGAAAACCTTAATTTGCACTATTAGAGTAAACCCTTCTTCATGCAGACTAATCCATGTCTAGGTTGAATAAGGAAAGGAAGGGAGACTGTAGTGTCCAAGGGAGTAGGCATCGAACCCGCATCTAGGTTGACAAGGGGAAAATCATTAGCTAAGGAATGAGTCTCATGTCTCTTGGTTGAAGAAGGGTAGAAAGGCATGATAACGCAATAGAGAATGACCAGGTCGATCGGTTTGTTGTCCTCACATAGGAAAAAGGTGGCTAAAGAGAACAAAAATGGGACGTAATCCACATATGCTGCCTGGATATTTGTTGCTCTAGGCAACCATACCTCCCTCACCACTATGCATTCGTGGGGGTACATCGTACTGGTGCGCCCACTGTCCGAATGGGCCTCCCATGCTCTTATTGCCACTTTTTTGCTGTTAGTATAATGCCAGCAGTCAAGTCAAGCAATGCTACTGCTAAAGTGATGCCACATTTAACTAGTGTCGCACTCAGTCTAATGCCACCGATAAATTTAAGAAATGCCATTTAATGTCACTAGATTATTTCAGGGTTAGCTGTTGATTGCGGATGTATTAAAGATTTTTCAGCTAAGGCATTCTAATGTTGTTGCACAGCCAGTATACCAACGGTGAAACTTGTTACTACCTTCAGATTTTTGCACTGTTAATGCTTATAGATTACATACCTCACTTTCATGAGATAAGTTAAGTTTTTTGTACAGTGTCACCAAAATGCCAAGGCGCTGATGTCATTTTATTTTGGTTAAACTACACAAAAAAATATGAAGACAAGAGGAAAGGTCAAGAGTGGGCACCTCCTCTGCTGGCTGTTCTCTCGATTCGTTTGATCAAATTTTTATGTTTGATCAATTATCAAGATTGGTATAGCAATTTTTAAGGTCCCCATGAGTTTGAAAGGATATTTACCTTGGAGGTACATGGTTTGCATTTTTTTATACTGTCATTAGTTAATAATGCTAGTTACCTTCAGACTTTTGTATTTGGTTTAATGCTCATGCACAGCTAGTATACCAATGCTGAAACTTGTTACATTTACATTTTGTATTGTTAATTCTTATAGAAATCTTCTAGTGCTAGAGTTTATTGAAATCTGTTCAGTAAAACCATTGTACTATACCCTGTAATAAACTAACTACTCTATTGTTACACTAGCCACTGGATTAGTGTATATTTGTAGTATTCGAATGGTGTTGCATTAGCATATAGACATAAATAAAGTGTGGCAAGCTTTCCCAGATATGTGCTCAAGAAAACTACTACCTGTTTTTCTAAATACTAGATGTTTGGGTACTTTAAATTGAACCGCAAAAACGTCTTATATTAAGGAACGGAGGGTGTAGAGTTCACTCAAATTATCCTGGTAAAGCTAGTCGTCGTTCCTTCTTGGTGGTGGTCGTCGTTCCTTCTTGGCAGCGGCGCAGAGGAGGAAGGCCTGCGTTGCCCTGTGGGCGGTCCTCGCGAGGCTGATCCCTCCAGGCTCCCTCGCAAGGCTGGTCCTGCCAGCGATCCTCACGAGGTTGATCACACCACTCCTAGCGAGGGCCTCAGTCGTCCCATCATCCTCTGCCTCATCCTCCTCCTCAGCCGTAGCCCTGGTCGTAGCGCTCAGGGCATTGACCGAAGCGTCCTTCTCGAACGGCCCTGAGCACTTGGCATTCGTTGGTCTTGTGGGTGTGGAGGTTGTGGTAGGCGCAGAACGGTCGGCTGCCCCTGGACGACTCCGGCTGGTCCCTGCTGCGCTTTGAGTCTGGTTCTGCTGCAAGCATGGCTGCTCCTTTGCGCTTCACATCCTTGGCCTTGGCCTTCTTCTCTTCTGGGTCAGCAACTGGAAGCTCGAGGAGGGAAAGGCATCCCTCTTCAGGTCTTGCGCACATGGTCATCACATTGAACAGCTCCAGAGATGTGCACGCTCCTCGTGGATGGAGAGCTCCTCCTTTATCTTGACATTCTGAACGTCATCAGAAAACGCTGAGATGATGGCCTCGTCCGTCACCTTGGGGATCTTGAGGCGGGCTCTATTGAAGCGCTGGATGTATTTCTGCAGGGTCTCCCCAGGCTGCTGCTGATGCGACGCAGGCCTCCCGCGGCCAGGGGGCGGTCACGAGTGCCCTGGAAGTTGGCGATGAAGCGGCTGCGCATCTCGTCCCAAGAGGAAATCGAGCCAGGAGGCAGGTTCAGGAGCTAGGTGCGGGCACCGTCCTTGAGCGCCATGGGAAACCAGTTCGCCATGACCTTCTCGTCTCCGTTGGCCGCCTCGATGCCCAACTCGTACAGCTGTAGGAACTCCGCGGGGTCGGCAGTACCGTCGTAGCGACACTACAAAAAAGACACGTCCATGACATTTTTGGCCGAACGAAATTTTTTCTGTCATACTTATGACACTTCTATGACGATAGTTGTGACAAAACCGGTATCATCATAGATGTGGAGGGCTCCTACTTCTATGACAAAAAATCATGACAAAAAATGGGCTTTTCGTCCTGGGCGGGCCGAAGACGCAGCTGAAGGACATTCTTTGGGCCGTCCATGACGGAAAAAACCGTGGTAGAAGCGAGGGAGAGGAAACTTTCGGGGAGTTCCCAGTTACGGTGGGTGGTCAGGGGCTGAGTGATGCATGTTTCTCTCGTACACATACGCGCGTGTGTGCGAGGCGTTGGCTCTAACTGAACCCGAGCGAGGCATTGGGCTCTAACTGAACCCGAGCAATTGCACTGCAAGCTACGCATTACTGAACCCGAGCGATCGATCGATGGCTGTTAACTGAACCCGATCGAGCGATTCCTTCGCTACTGCTGCTAACTGAAGCCAACCGATCCTGCCTCTGGATGAACAGTGAGTGTTGCGGGGGGTGGGGGTGGATGAACAGTGAGCGTTGGGGTGGATGAACAGGACCCCGTGGCGTTGCCTCTGGATGAACAGGACCCCGATCCATTGAGCCGGTTGGGGCTGGATGAACAGGACCCCGTGGAGGGCTGGATGAACAAGATGACCCCGTGCAGGGCTGGATGAATAGGGGTGGATGAACAGTAGCCAGTGGAGGGGTGGTTGAACAGGAGCCCGTGGAGGGGTGGTTGAACAGTAGCCGGTGGAGTAGCACGCGGTGGAGGCTGGATGAACAGGAGCCCGTGGAGGCTAGAGGAGGTCGACGGTGGATGAACAGTAGCCCGTGCAGGCTAAAGGAGGTCGACGGTGGAGATGAACAGTATCCCGTGGAGTCCCGTTTTTCGGTACGCCACACCCCTCCCGATGAACAGGACCCCCGTTTCGACCGTAGCGCTCCAACACAAGTCCGTTTCGTCCATTTTGCGGTACGCCACACCCCTCCCGATCAACAGGACCCCCGTTTTGACTGTAGGAGGTCCGTTTCCTCCATTTTGCAGTACGCCAGACCCCTCCCGATGAACAGGATCCCATTTCGAACGTGGTGAGTCGAACACAAGGCCGTTTCCTCTGTTCCGCGGTACACCAGGCCTCGTTTCCATGGCATGTTCCATCCAAGCCGGTTGGCTCCCACGCGTTCTGTTGCCTCCCGATGAACACGATGCATTCCGTTGCCTCCCGATGAACACGATGCATTTCGTTGCCTCCCCATGAACACGACGATGACGCAGTTTCTCCGTTCCCACCTAGCCATGGACACGAGCCTTGGCCGTACGTATGCGCGAGTATGCGTTCGAGACCCCGTCATATGTACATACGTGGCCGTATTTTCTTTCTTGCACCCTGGCCGTTGTACGTACGTGTACATGCTACATGCGTGCCTCTACTACGACACATGCGCACCTCTACTAAGACACGTGCACGCCTCTACATCGACCAGTATGTACAAACACATTCACAACCAGAATGACAACACTACGTACGCTTCGACCAGGTGGGTCCCGACTGTCAGGCACTTCCTTGCGTGCGAAGATGTAGCTGGTGGGTCCCAGCAGTCAGGGGGGTGAATCGTTTTTTTTGCCTGGATGCACTTCCTTGCGTGCGAAGATGTAGCTGGTGGGTCCCAGCAGTCAAGGGGAAATGTTTTTTTCGCGAAATACGGTGGCCCGTTTGGTGGGTCTCTGCTGTTAGGTGGTGGAATAATTATTTTGCGCGTAATAAGGAGGCACTTCCTTGCGGCCGCCATGGACCCAGCTGTCAGTCTCTCCACGTACAGTACTCTTCTGATGGAAGTCGTTCCCTGACCACATTGACCACGCTGCGCCAAGAGCACCAGGGCGGTGGACGACGACGAGGCCTGGGAAGGGGACGACGCGGAGCCAGGGAAGACGCGGTAGTGGAAGCCTGCGCGGAGAGGAGTACGAGGGTTCAGTGGTTCGGCTGTGGTGTGAGGCTGCCATCGCCGCGGAATAACAGGGGGTGTGGGTGAGTAGAGGGATGGCTTGGCCAGCGGTGGGAGTAGTAGGGGGCGGTGAGGCCTCCGCGGCATCACAGTCGGCCACGGGAGGCAGGAGCACGCGGCACGACCAGTTCTGGTTTGGGCGGCTGGAGCAAGAAGACTAGAGGTTGAAGAAGCACTACGGCGTTGGATGGACATCGTACGGTCAATGGAGCTAGAATCGTTCATATTGACTAAGTTGACAAAGCCCTCCGTCCTCATCAACTTAGTTGGCCCACAAGTCATCCTCCCACTATGGTGGGTCCCAGCTAGCAGGGGGTATTCATTTTTTTGTGCGTAATAAGGAGGCACTTCCTTATGTGCAAAGATATAGCTGGTGGGTCCGACTTGTCAGCGGGGGAACATTTTTTTCGCGAAATACAGAGGCCCTTCGGTGGGTCCCAGCTCTCAGGTGGAGGAATCATTATTTTTCGCGTAATAAGGAGGCATTTCCTTGTGTGCAGCCGTGGACCCAGCTGTCAGCCTCTCCACGTACAGTCCACGTCCGATGGATGTCGTTCATTGACCATGTTGACCAGGCTGCACCGAGAGCACCATGGCGGTGAACGACGCCGATGCCTATGAAGGGAATGACACGGGGCCGAGGAAGACTCGGCAATGGTTGCCCATGTGGTGGGGAGTACGAGGGTTTACTAGTTTGGTTGCCGTCGCAGGAAAATAATACGAGGTGTGGGTGAGTAGAGGAATGGCCTGGCCAGCAATGAAGTAGGGTGGGGTGGTGCGGCCTGTGCGGCAGCACAGCCGGCCACGGGAGGCGGAAGCAGGCAGTCCCGCCGGAGCTGGTTTGGGCGGCTGGAGCAAGAAAATCAGATATTCAAGAAGCAGCACGGCCGTTGGATTAACATCCAACGGTCACTGCTTCTAGAATCGTTTGTGGACTAAGTTGACAAAGCCAAAGTACACGTCAACCTAGAAGACCCACAAGTGAGCCTCCAAATCTGTCCCAAACAGCATACAACCCGAAATTTCTAGCCAGATTCAAATTAATTTTAAATCTAAATATACCTTAATCTAAATTCAATGAAATTTTACCCGCACAAAAACAATGAACTTAAAAATATCAAAATTCGAAAGAAAACAATATTTTGGAACTAATTGCCTATTTGCGGTATTTTTTCATTTTATAGCCCATTTCTTATTACTTATAGCTCATTTTCTGGACAAAATGCATCCCTCCTCGTCTTGAAAGATTTTCGGCCCAGCAGGGCGTAGAAAAGCAAGTAGGCCTACGTTGGTTATTCTGCAAAAAACAAAATAGCTTGGTAGCCATTTTTAGAAAGGAAAAAAACAAACTGGGTTGGTCATGTGCTAAACATATGAAATAAAAGCCTGGGCTAGACGGGCCACGGGTCCCGCACAACCCAGTTGATACCCTTCTCTGTCCCAAAAAACAAAATTACTGCGCGCGCTGCTGGGTCCCTATTGTCATCCTCACCATGTACAGTCATCTCCTTATTCCTCTCGGTTGTTGACCATGTTGACAACACTGGAGGGCGGCTCCGCGGCGAGCAAACCAAGGCGGAGAACGATGGTGAGGCCTCGGACGGGAACGAACAGGAGCCGGGGAAGATGCGCAGAGTTTTAGGGTGCGATGTGGCCATGATGCATGCGCGGCAGCACAACCAGCCGTGGGAGGCGGGAGCAGGCAGTCCCGCCGGCGTTGGTTTGGCTTTGGCGGCTCGAGGAAGAAGAGACTGAAGAAACACGACAGACGTTGAATGTCAATCCAACGGTCAAGGTTGGCACAATTGTTTGTTGACTAAGCCGACACCAAGTAGCATACTTTTTATATATAGGAAGAAAAGAAAAATTGGGCTCGTTGGCCTGATAACATTCCCAAAACTGCGACCGTTCGATCTTGTGTCGCAACTAAAATTGCAAGGACAATGCGTTCGTCTGCCGTCCTCCTCCCACGGAACGTTCGCCACATAAGTGACTAGCACCCTTGGTTTTCAACCGAGAGGTCTTGGGTTCGAGTCCGGGGAACTCTCAATTTTGTCCTCCTTCCTTCCTCGCAAAAAAGGGAAAGAAAATCAAAGACTTGGGAAGGCGTACAGAACAAGCTAGTGTACCAGTAAAGAGATGTTGCCGAGTTTAAGAAAAAAGAGAGATGTGTTCTTGTAGCTGGTTCGAATCCAAACCTAGACTATGACTATATATGGTGCTATGCTACTCTGCAAGTAATGAAACTGACATATCCGATGCTCGCTTCTCCTCTTCTCCACTTACTCTTCCTAGCATCAGAAGCTTTGGCCGCAGCAACCATGTCCGCTGGCTGCTCGTCCACCTGCTCTTCAGCAGGCAACAACCAGATATGTGACAAGTCGCCACCTGTACCATCGCCTGTGAGTCTCATCACACCCCTGCCGGCACGCGCACCACAGCCGTTTCCTCATCGCAACCCGCTGTCGTTGGTCTGGTGCCACTGCTGCAAATCACGCAGAGTCATCTATCGCATCTCAACCACAATCCTCAACCCTTGCCGAGTCTTCTACAAATGCCCGAATCATGGGGTAATAATATGTTTAATTGTTGTTCTGCTGCTTTCAGTTGCTGATTTTTTTTAATAGTTTGGTTGATGATCTTCCAATTTGATTCATGCAGAAAAGGGAAGATTCGTGTGAATTTCTGGGAAGTTGCTGATGTGGGGGAATGCAACTATGCTGATTATTTGGTTAGCCGAGGAATCCCAATACCAGCAGGTTGGGGTGTTCAACAAGTAACTGAAGGAATGGCAGAAGAGGAAGATGCAGAGTAGAAGGTTAAAGATGCAGTTCCTTTGATCATGGCCAAGCAACAGTTGATGAACGGCCTTGACAACAATGAGGAGATGAAAGAGCTTGTGAAGATAATGGGCAAAATCGATGTGCTCTGTAGGATAATTGTCTCTTTATTTGCAGTGTATGTAGCACTCATGATGCATTCAGTGGCTATGACATGGGCACTTTGCTTAAACTAGTAATGAATGAAACATGTGTAGCAGGCTGGGCGTAGTGTTGTTAACATCTAATGATTTCTATTAACAGAAATCAGGGGGTATCCCCTTTTGCTCATAAATAAATAAATAGCAGAGGCCCTGTCGGGTCAGCTTTGTTCTCATTCAAAGACTTCGAGCAAATTTCAGTCCAACAGCAAACTATGTCATCAAATTCAAGTTTCACAGCCAAATATGAGTACAACTAAACAACAATGTCATCATGTTTTAGTTGTCATACAATCACCAAACACAAATCAGCATACATAACAAGTGATGTTCTCACAGCAAAATACTAAACAACATGTTCATCAGGTTTCAGTTGTCATAGCAAACACAATTTCACATAGTAGATAAACAAACGTCTTCTGAGGGGCAAATACGACAAAAGCAATGTAATCATCATCCGCAGCAGCAGCGTCAACATCTTCGCCATGTGTATCAGTCTGAATCGTAATTCCCCACGGTGTCATCTTCTTCTTCGTCCTCAACACCCTCGAACGTTGGCTTCTTCTTGATCAACTCTTGTATGTCCACAGCATGACAGGCGATCTTTTCGCCGGTGTCATTGACGTGATGGTTCTCACAGATATTAGGAACATCTGTGTTATCTTGTACATCAGGAGCAGTGTAAGCATCATCTTGTTGTGCAACTTCATTAAACGAGTTCCTCTGCTCAAACCTTTGCTATACTCTCCAGCCATCGCTACATGCAAATGTGTACTCCAAGAAAGATATTTGTGTTGCTTGATTTGCCAAAATAAAAGGCTCGTTGGTCTGGTACACCGCCTTGACATTAATGGATTTCAAATAATCATCAGCTCTGGGTTTTGCGATCCTGGAAAACAGGTTATACCAACAACAGCACAACAGAACCACACACCAATGATCCTCGAAACTGGAGATATACTGCAACTGAACAATGTCTGTTATGTTAGCATACATTTCAGTTATCTCTTTGTCATACGTATCCGTGCTCATGATGGCACTGTTTTGTGTCTTCCTACCTTCGTCTCGTGCATGGGTGTTGTAGCGCACATCTCCAACAATGCAAGATTCATAAGGTCTTACCCGAGTATCAGGACCCATTGCTAGTGAGTAAAGGGCATCATCAACTGCCTACCCATCCTCCCGCATCTTCTTAACCTATGGTTAGAAAATAGACAAGCTGACCATCTTATGCACTCAATATATTAAAAAAACTGACAATGCAATTCAAAAGCTTACATGGCTCTTGAACCATTTCGCAAATCCTGCCATAACCAGTTTGTCAATGTTTCTTGGATTTTGCGGCAGTAACTCCTTTTTGTAGATGCTGCACAACATAGTGATCGCGTCAAACATCTAAATATATAAGAATGTGATGCAAGTTTAGTAGATTACGATGTATAAGTTGCAGTACTGCACTTACTTGATATAAGGTAGTATCTCAGGATAGTTATTCAACACATACCAAACCATTTTGTCCAAATCTTTAGGTTTGTCCTCTTGTCGACTCTGACCTGTAACTCGAACAGAATAATTGAAAACATTGAGCTCGGGATTGTCTTCACCCACCTCTTTGCTAAGCTGATTAGTTGTTTCAATGTATTTTGAGCAGAATGTCAACGCTTCTGTAACAATGTAGGCCTCTGCAATGGAACCCTCGGGTCTAGCTCTATTCCTAACATAGCCCTTGAAAGTGCCTGGCTGCCTTTCAATAGGGTACATCCATCCATACTGTACTGGACCTCTAAGTAGTGCCTCATCAGGTAGATGAACAGCCAAATGCACCATCACATCAAAGAAGGCCAGAGGATATATCTTCTCAAGGTCGCATAGGATAGTTGGTATCTTGTCTCTAAGACGCTCCAAAGCATCTATCCTGATATTTCTACTATAGAGTTCCCTGAAGAATTGTCACAACTCTGCAACTGCTCTGTATAAGTCAGGGCGGCCCAATCCTCTAAGGATAACAGGTAAAACCCTTTGAAGTAGGACGTCACAGTCATGAGTTTTCAACCCTTGTACCTTGTTTCCATCTGCACTGACTCTCCTTTCAGGGTTGGAAGCAAATCCATGTGGGAATCTCACACATGACAGGACCTCGCAGAATTCTTTTCTTTTTACCTTGTCCAAGACGTACACAGCTGGTGCCATATCCCGTGGTTTACCTTCATCTTGCACCTGCAAATCCTGTCTGATACCCAGGTATGTCAAATCAATCCTAGATTTAAGGTATCTTTCGTCTTGCTTTCAGTATTAAGAATTGTGCCGATAATGTTGTCACATATATTTTTCTCGATGTGCATCACATCAAGATTATGCCGCAGATCCAAATCTTTCCAATACTCCAAGTCCCACAAAGTGGACCTACAGGTAAACAATAATCTCTCTTCTGCCCTGCCACGCTTCCTTTTCCCGCTACCATTACCAGGATGGCTTCCTGGTGTAATATGCCTGACCTTCTCTAATTCCACTTGCAACTCATCAGCGGTGAGCCTCTTTGGTGCATCACGGTTTTCATGCTTTGCATTGAACACATGTCTTTGGTATTTGCTAGGATGCGGCTTGTCCTTGGCAAGGAAATGGCGGTGTCCAATGTAACAGATCTTGCTAAGTATTGCGTATGACAGCGGATTCCTGTCACAGTGAACACATGCATTGTAACCATGTGTCGTTCGCCCTGACATAGTGCCCAAAGCCGGATAATCGTGGATGCACCAAATTATAACAGCACGCAGAAAGAAATCAGTTGGTGGGCTGCTATATAGGTCTCGAGTGAGAACACCCCTCCATAGCTGTTGAAGTTCCTCCACGAGAGGCTCCATGAACAAATCAAAATCCTTTCCAGGACTTTTTGGACCTGGAATGAGCAAGGCCATCATGTAGTTTGATTCTTTGGTGCAGACATTTGGAGGCATGTTGTAAGGGATAACAAGCACTGGCCACATGCTATATGTGGCGCTCTGGTGGCCAAATGGGTTAAATCCATCTGAAGCTAAGCCAATTCTAATGTTTCTCGGGTCAGCAGCAAACTTTTTGTGTTTATGATTGAAGATTTTCCACTCACTACCATGAGATGGATGGATCATTACATTCTGATCTCTATACTCCTAGTTCCTAGAATGCCACAGTACATCATGTCTTGTTTCAGCATCATGAAACAACCTCTGCAATCTTGGTATAATTGGAAAATGTCTCAGAACATTATGAGGAATCCTCTTCACAGCATCGCCATCTTTCCATCTTTATGATTTGCATTTCGGGCATTCACTTAAGTTGGCATAATCCTTCCAGAACAGAACACAATTATTCTTCATTTTACTGTAGGTGTGTGGCAGCTCAGACGCATCTGGGAAAGATTTGCGGAAAGCAGCCAACATTGCATCGAATGATTTGTTGGTCATCCGCTCAGATGTCTTCACCTGAAGAAAGGTGACCATAGCTGAGAATACTGACAGCTTATTTCCTGGGGTGACAGCCATGTTGCATTGTTCCAACATGTGGGCCCATCATTTTTCTTCTGCAGGTGAAAGTTCATGGAATGCACGAGCATTTCATAGCATTGTTTCAATGTTGGTCAAACTCACTAGCTCCGCCACCACCACCTCCTCCTCCTCTTCCACCTGAACATCAGGCAGATCAAGATGGTGATCTGCTGCTTCCACGTAGTCAATAACATTGACGTTCACAGTTTCACCATGATGAACCCACCTAGTATATGTGACCGACATCCCGTACAAGTGTAGATGATTTTGCACAGTTGGCTGGGGTCTCGTAACTGAATTCATACAACTGCTACACGGGCAGAGCACATCTGATTTTGGACCACCGTACTCAGCTGTGATAAAGTTCATGAAGTTTTCAACCCCCTCAACATATGCAGCGGTGAATCTTCGAGCGGAAGTTATCCAAGTCATGTCCATCTGTTAGACATACAAATTAGTTCTTCTACTAGATATTACAGGAAAAACATAGATGCTTTTTTATGCAGTCTAGAAAAAAAATACCTAGGTCGATGTCTAAAGCTATGGCAAGATATTTGGACGAGCACATCTAAGTAACGAAATATATGTAAAGCTAACTCAGTAAACAGATTTGAGTGCTAAATAATGGCAGGCTGTTTCAGCAGTCAATGAGGCCGAGCACACAGCCATCGAACTTCCGAAGGCCATTGCAGCAACAAAGATCGAGTATAAAATGGTGTAGAGCTATTTCACCTAACAGATTGGCTACTAGACCATGGAAATATACGTCACAATAAATATATGGGAGGATATTTTAGCAACTAATCGGCCTTGGCATGCCATCTCAGCTAAGCAGATTGAGTGCAGAACAGGGCAAGGAAGCTTCTTAAGCAGAGCATATTGACCGTAAACTACTTCAGCAAACAGTGAGATTAACAGTGTCTACCAGCTAACATTCAGCGCTACACCAACATGAACGGGGCCTCAGTCTAGAATGCGCGTACGGTGGGAGAAGCTGACCGTCGTGCGTCTCCACACGAACGTCACCAGCGGTGGCAGCGCTAACCGCCATGCGCCTCCACAAGAACGTAGCCAGCGGTGGCGGCACGTCTAGAGGACGGCAGTCTACGAGAGCGTACTGTGGGAGCGAGAGGGGGGTTTGGGGAATATTATTGGCTAGTTGGCCAAAGGGCGGTTGAATCGGATTTGGGGGGAATTTTTGGGGGGGGAGGATTTTCGCATGGTGGGCGGGGGGAGTTTGGCGCATGGTCGGTTTCTCCAAGTGCAGTCCCACGTGTCAGTGAAGAGGCAAGCCGAAGCGCGTTCCGTTTGCGGGAGCCGTGTGCAGGACCGAATGTGTGTGTGGTGCAATGCGACCGCGACAGGAGTGCTGTGAGTGTACCGCCTTTTTTCCTTTTATAAACTAGGTGCTTCGACCCCTCAAAAAAAATTGTTGCTTCGCGTGATCCATCGATACAACTACTAGTAATTCGGTAATCCCGACTAAAACAGTGGACGGGTCTTTTCCCGCGCAATATGCTGGGAGGTTGGCTTAGTTGGGTTTTTTAGGACGAGTAATGCTACACCTACATAATCCCAGTTACGTAATTAACGTAATGTGAAACGTGTGAGCTGTTGATTGTAGATTGGGAGGAGGGAGGGGCCCACCACCATGAAAATCAGGGGAGGAGAGAGAGAGGCAATTTACGTTAACCCTTTTGTACGTTCCCGTATATGTAGAAAGATGTGAAATGCGTGAATGTGTAGTGGACGTACTATTGGAGTGCCTAAGATAAATTGTGTATGTATAGACCCTATGTGTTTATTTTACTTCGCATGTTAGATTTTTCTCGGTTCAATAAAAAGCAGAGTTGGTGATGATGGTGTGCCTGTCATCCTACAATATAGGCCGTCTGATCTATATCTAACGGATAGGAAGGAAACTATTGCAATTTACCCGCACTCCTCTCTACATTTGCAGATAAGGCTTTCCCTCGTTCATCCTTTTCTCCCACAAGATCTTGATCTTCCGTGCAACGCACGGGCATCTTGCTAGTACTCCTACAATATACTATATTATTGTGAAAATTCATATACACCGACCGAGATTAATGCAAACACGGCAGATTTTCATTACATTTCAAACTTTTATAGGACAGAAAAATAAAAGAAACCCTACCCTAAACCTATTCTACGGCGGCGACCGACGTCCTCCATCTGCGATCTCTATGTATGGGGGTGGGGTTCAAGACCCATGAAGTGAAGGTGCGGTCTCCGGCGAGGAAGAGTAGAACATGGGATATGGACCGGCCAGTTGGCACACCATGCCCTGCTGCCTTCCATGCCCTACTCATCCTCGAAGGAGTCCCCGACCTCAGTGGTGCCAGACGTTGGACGATGGCAAGTAGGATGCGTGGCTGACGGTGCTCCCATCGTCGGCCGCCAGTGTGTCCACCGCTTGTGCGGTAGCATCCGCGTCCGGCTACGCCGCTATTGCGTAGAGAGTGCGACTTGAGCAAGGGCGGCGACCTCAAGCTTCATCCCTGAAGACAAGCTCTCCCACAAAGCGTTCGCACTTGCAGTCATGGCGGATGTGGTGCCAGGTAGAAGGACGATGCGCTATGGTGTGGAGGTTAGCCGGGCGTTGCCGCTTTAAGTAGCGCATTTCGGTGAGGCCAAGCGTCCAGGTGCGTCATTAAGTCACCGGAGTTGGTTCCTCGGGCACTGAGCCTCTTAACGATGACATACAAATAGATGGCATGAATGCGGGCAGCTAGTACCGGCTGGGAACGCACCGCGCGACGGTGCGAGGGACGAGGGTTTTGGTGTGCCAGGGTAGTCAGTTACAGTCTTGGCAACGTTGGAGATGGCCCTTTGATCACATGCGATCCCCGCATGTCATTTAAAAAGCAAGACGACCCGGCATGGTCTCAGGTCCTGAGGATGCAGTTGGCCATGCTACACCACTCTGCGGACGCGTCGCGGTGCCCCGTGCATCCTTGACGAGCCGGGTGTTGGGGTGTGTTTGGATTGTGGCCAAAGTGCACCTTACCAAAAATTTGGTCATGACCCAAAGATTGGTCTTTGTTTGGATGGTTGCCATTTTTTTGGCATGCCAATGAACTCTAGCCAACTCTAGTTCATTTTTCTTGCCAATGTCGGCCAAATCATGGGCAACCAATACCTCAACCAAAATTTTGGCTACCCAATGCTTTGATGGGGCAACCTTGGGCACAAACCAAACATACTATTGATCGTACCACAACACTACGGCACCCTCGACACACTGTAATCGACTGTTTCTAGCGACAATATGAGTGTGTCACTCACCGCGGTCGCCGTGTCCAGAGGCGGTGCTGGAGCTGCGCCACGTTGTTGGCCCCAACGACCCACATGAACGGTTGTCGGTGGCGAGGAGGTCATGGGCCAGGTCCTCCATTGGACTAGTCTGCGCTACATCGTACCGACGGGGTGTGCCCCAAATGTCGATTTCCCTGTTTTCCCGGCCATACTCGAGCATCAGTGCTCCGCGTTGCGCATTAGGCCTTTCACTATGTAGGCCAAGCGAGACAACTTATTGTTTATTTGAGCCATTCAAGTATAATCATGTGGCGTTTGCTTATTTCTCATCCCTCTCCAACCCTCTTCTCCATCGATCATGTGGACCTCCGGTCCAGTCCATCCTCCCGCATGCCTCATTTGAATATTCCACCGAGTATCATTCGCATGTACCCACCCTAGTCCTCTTTCCATCAATCTCCGGACCCCGAGATGAAATCAAGAGAGAATGAGTGGGGGCACGTGATACCTAAGGCGGATTCAAAATTTTGAACGGGTAATCATAGCATCCGCAAATCATATATAAAGGGTATTCAATGTTCGTTTCATTTTTGAATGTACAATATACTCCCTCCTATCCTTTCTAGTTTACATATAAGTTTTATGTGTAGTCAAAGTATCTCTACTTTGATCAAAAAAGTATCAACATTCAACAATGCCCAATCAATATTGTTGGATTCGTATGTACTCCTAGATTTGTACTCGAGATGGTTTCCAATTTGTTTTCAACCATGTGAATGTGCTTGTTCTCGCGCATGCTCTTCCTACTAGGATTTCGCCATGTATAGCCAGTCCAATAGTAACTTTTTTAAGCTCCCTATCCAATAGTACACGTGGAGTACTGACAACATCTGTACTCCCTCATTCCATTTATGTAGGGCCTATGTGGACGAGAGAGATGTGAAAAAGTAAGGGGAGTGAGCTCTCATGCAAGAGCCTTAGCTATATACGCATTCCTAGTTAAATAGTACAATAAATATGAATAAAGAGATAGAGAGGAGATGGAAAAAAGTACTAATACAACAGTCAACCTTATATATATTTTTGCGGGAAATAGCCAACCTTATAGCCCACACTACCGTATGAGTGCATATAATAGATGATGGCTATAGATGACATGGCAGTCCCTCATAGCCATCGACTGGCTATATTATTAACCATGCTCTAATGCATTTTTAAAACCTCATTTGACTATTGGCAATATTAATAGTACATGAGATGTATAATGTGAAAATTATATCATTGGAAACTCCTTTCACATACGAATTTGACCGTATGCTTTGTCTAAGTTGCATGTCATATATTATTACTCTAACATTTGGTTAAAGTTAGCCTCAAAAAATGCATTAGGCCATGCATAGTAAATGGAAGGAGGGAGTAGTAGTGGAAGTGGATCCTCTGACGTAGGTATCCCTGCCTTACCCTCCCTTTCGGTCACTTACTGGCGGACCCCATGCTTGCTAGGCCCCGCATGTCAGTTACTCAATGGGTTCGGCCACGTCAGGGGATCCTCATCCATAGTATACTCCCTCTGTTTTTATTTACTCCGCATAAAACAGAGGGAGTGATAGTATAATAAATGACGCGGGCGGGGGAGGGGGAGGGACGTCGGTTTGCTCTAAACTGCGTTCCCACAAGCAAGCAAAAATGCAAGACGAAGTGCGTTCCATTCGGTGAGCGACGTGGAGGGTCCAGCGTGCCGGGCTGCAACGCGAACGTGACAAGAGCGATGTACAGTCAAAACCGATTGACCGGTCATCACAGGAACCACTATTCACACCAGAACCTTCGCTGCTCGGCCTACGCCAACCACTACCCTAAAACCACGCCTAATCTCCAGCCCATTCCCCCACCTTTAGATCCCCTAGCCCACATCAAGCGTCCTCTAGTTCACCGGAAAGCCATGGTGCACCGAAAGATCACTTACTAGAAGATGCTGACGCGGAGCACCGCGCAGAAATCGCAGCGGCGGTCGATGCCACAGACCTCCGTTCCCAAGCTCCCTTTGCGGTAGCCAATCCCCGAGTTCTCTGGAGCCAACTATGCGGAGGAGGAAGCCAATCCAATGTTCATGGTGGAGGTTGCGACGCAGAAGTCCCCCGATGGGTATGAGACGATGGACGTCGACTTCGTGCCGGCGTCTGAGTCCCCCATGGTGCAGGCGGACCAGTGGTTCAACATGGCGATACTAAAGGAGGACCGGGAGGCAGAGGCTCAACTTGACGCGGAGCGTGCGCATGCCGCTGCCATCGAGGCTCTCCTGCAGGCGGAACCGAATGTCGTGGATGTGAACCGGGCGGCGGAAGCTCAACTTGAGGCAGAGCGCGTGGATGCCGCTGCCATTGAGGCGCTCCTGCAGGCGGAACCGGACGTCTTTGACTTGAACCGGGCGGCAGAGGCTCGACTCGAAGTAGAGCGCGCGGATGCCGCTCTCATCGACGCCCTCCTGCAGGCGGAACCGGATGTCCTGGACATGAACCGAGCGGCGGAGGCTCGACTCGACGTGGAGCGCGCGGATGCTGCTGCCATCGAGGCCCTCCTGCTGGCGGAACCGGACATCCTCGACTTGAACCGGGCTGTGCTCTCATCCATGCAGAGCGCCCGCACGCTCCACGTGAATGAGTAGCTGGAGGCCGAGCCCAACCACGGTGCGGAGACACACGTCGGCAGCTACGGCTGGTTCGCATCGGGAGCCAAAGATGATGAGGTTGTCTCGTTCTGTGAGGAGTGATAGTTTTTCTTTATGTTGTTGTTTTTATGGATCTTTTGCTGTGTAAAAACATATATTTGTTATGCAAGTCGCCTGACTTGGGTCAGTCTACCATTTCAGGCGGTTGGATGAATATCCTACGTCTCCTAACCCTTCTTTCCTTCTTCCTCGCCTCTTCTTCTTCCCCAACAGACCACCGCACGGGCCGTACGGATACTCCCCAACATGCGGTTGGATAAACATACTCTATGAACAAAATTATGTGTCAGCGGTAGGATGGCTGAGTTTGGTTTGCTCACATGCGACATCACGTGTCAGTGAGGGTGTGTTCCCTTGGTTGGGTTTGCAGCGTTCAGGAGCGACTGTGTGAGGGTGTGGTGCGACTGCGGCGTGCAGGAGCGACCGTCTGAGGGTGCGGTGCGACTGCGATAGCCATGCGCAAGTGTACCTCCTTCTCATTTTGAAAACTTTAGGCAAGCTTCGCAAACATGTGTGGCGAAGTTTGTCAATGCAAGGCCTAGACCCAAATAGGATAAGTACGTACGTACTTGGAGTACTAGTGTTAAAAAAGAAAGGCGGGGTTTTCCTTCGCGGGATTTAATCGATACAAATCCTCGTTTCACGTGTTAATTAATGCGTATTTTTTTCTCCAAGGAGCAAAGAGCGAACCATCTCACTCCTCATCTCTTGATTAATGCAGCGCCATGCAAACCAACCTTCTCACTTCCTCATACATGCAGGGGATATTAATGTCCTTGGTTTGTAGTACGTGGCAAACCCCATCAATATTGCCTCAATTAGTGTTATTGGCCTTTTGCAAGTTGTAATTTTGATATACTGGCCTTGTGTACAAAAAAATGGAGGTAGTAACTATATCTGACTTCCTTCTCCATTGTGGTGACATCGACGATATCTTTTTTGTGTGGTTTGGCGAAGTGCGTTCGACGGAGAATACCATTGAGGGAGACCACGGTAAGTCATTCGCAAGTGCCGCCTGCAAGCCAAGACAACTGCCTTATTTGCATCCAAGAAGTCCGTTGAACCAAAGGACTAGTACTACTAGGAGTACACAATAGCACCGTTTGTCCAGCTTAGTGCGGTGAGATGGTTTCTCGAAGAAGATGATGGAGAAGTAAAGTCAGCGAAGAGTGAAATGATGGTTGCTTCATCCATGCTTTTGTGATTTGACACCTCACTGCTTTGTGATTTGTGATAGAAGGGATAGGGGAGTAGACTCTATGCTCTATACTGTACTACATGCGTCCAAGCATGTGAGAAAGAGGAGAGACGTTGCATTTTTCTATTCCTTCAATGAATCAATTAGGGAGCTTCGGTTCCATCTTTTTGGCTTTGGCAACACCGTCCACAATGGTTGCCATGATGCCAAAAGCTATTTTCACATTTGGCTACACATTGTGGATGCCCTTAACCGTACCACTTGGTTTTGCTCCTGTGTGCTATCTATACAAATCTCAGTTATATTGATCTAAAAAATTATAGAATCAAGATTAGTAAAAAGGAGGTGATTTTGCCGCGCGGATGGCGGGGGAGGTTTCTTATTTTTAGAGGACGTTGTCCTGGCGGTTTGCTAACATGTGGTCCCACGTGTCAGTGCTTTACCAAGCCGATCCGCGTCCCACATGAGGCAGAACAACGGCAGAAGCAACACGTGGTTAAATTGAAGAAGATGAGGGAGAAGCGGATTCAACAATGAGTGAAATGATGGTTGCTTCGTCCCTCCAACTTCTTTTTTTAGCATTATTACTTCGTCCCTCCAACTTAACTGCGGGAAAGGTGCAGCTTTGTGATTTGATGCCTCATTGCTCATTTACTATGTTGGCGCCATGACTGGGGTGCTTCACCCCGGCTGCTCTGCACTGTATTCCGGTATGGCACGTAGACCAGGTAGCTTGATGTCCCACATGTCGGCGAAAGGGACTAGAAGATTTATGAGAGCGAGCGCTCCACTCTTATGATGGAGGAGTACACGACACGACGGCCCAGTGAACTGTCAATTGTACTGTACAATACTATAGTTTTACTATTCCGCATGATCCATTGATACAACCCTGATTAAACAGGAAAGGTCGGGATTTTTCCCGCACCGTAGATGATACTGGTCATACATTTCAAAGGCAATTTTAATGTATGCAAACTGAATATGTAACAATATGATATCTAGTAAAACAAAAAACACATATGATTTATTGTGTTAGAGTGTAGTAGTAGTGTTGTATTGCATAGTTGTTAGATGTAACATGCGAGAACGTGTAGAGATGTAGTTTTGGAGGGCCTACAGAGAGAAAAGCGTAATACAGTCACCGAACTTCAGAATAAGCTGATTACGGTCACTATATACATTTTGCGGTAATTATATGGTCACTTGCTCACGGTTCAGCATCGGATTGCACTCTGTTGACCAGCTAAATAGTCTGTGTGGTGCCATGTTGACTAGTCAAATTGACCACGTACCTTGTGGGTCCCACCTGTCAGTTCGCATAGGGAAAAGGTCAGATAAACACAAATGTACGCATGCGCGACAAGACTACAACCCATGCGCGGGAATCACCTGGTTGTGTATGTGTCTGTCAGGGCCTGATGTGTGCGCATGCACGTGTAGGTTGAGCACTTGAGCATGAGAGTGTGTGTTGGTCGTGTGGTGTACTGGTGTGTGCATGCATGCGTGTGTGTGTGTGTGAGTGTTGCGTGTGTGCATGGCTGCGTGTGTACGTGTGAGTGTTGCATGCATGCAGTTTGTGTGCATGCATGCAGTTTGTGTGCATGCGTGCGTGTGTGTATAATCACCACACCAGCTCTTGTGTGTTAAAATAGATGGCTCAACATACCAATACAAGGCCACCTTGTCCGCTATGCCCGCGGTCATGACTTCGAACCACCGTCCAAATATTTTTTTTGTCGTTTGTTTTCATTCTTACTAGCAAGATGCCCGTGCGTTGCACGTAACATCAAGATACATATGTATGACTAGTTTATCTTGTGAAAGAAAAGAATGAACGAGGGAAGGCCTTATTTGCAAATGTGGAGAGGTGTGTGGGTACCTTTTTACAAAATTGCCATAGTTTCTTTCCTATCTGTCAGATATAAATCGGACGGCCTATATTGCAGGATGGCAGGCACACCATCATCACCAACTCTATTTTTTATAAGAGTGTATTTTATTTATGTATTTTATAAGAGTGTAGATGTAGAGTAGATACAAGCCAATAGGTGGGCGCGATGGTAGTGAGATAATGTGATGCAACACTAGAGATGCCACGTGGAGCATTTAACTGGTCAACTAGTCATGTCTTGAGCAAATACAGAGTTGTACGGTGAGTCTGTGACTGTATAATAACCACTAAACGTAAATGGTGACCGTAATGAGTGTATTCTGAAGTCCAATGTACGTATCATGCTTTCGCTTCAAATATAATTATCGTCATTGCATATATCGCGAGACAAAGATGAAACATGCGTGAATTTTCTGGGGGCTTACTTTTAGAGGAGCTGGAGATAGTTTTGTGTGCATACGTGAAAGGGGCGTACAGGGGGGTATGCGATGGAGAGAGAGATGCTCTTCGTTTCTCTTTATTATGACTAACTTTGTATATAGTATAAAAATATACAAATTGACACTGCGGAATAAATATCATTGTGGGCACCATGCAATGAAAATTAGCGTTCGTACTCCTCCATATAACTTTGTAATGTTGTATATATCTAGAAACTCTAAAATAATTTTTTGGCCACAATTTATTCAAAAGGAATGTTGTATGCGAAATAAACATGAGAGAGCTTTTTAGATCAATGAGTACGTGATGTAACATGTGTGAATGTGTATTTGATGCATTTGGCGGGGCCTAGAGAGGTATGTGTGTGTATTACGTATTCGAGAGAGGCATGGATAGTGGGGCCGGCGGGGGGTGGGGGTGGGGGCGTGGGAGAGATAGCACGATAAATGGGAGTGGTCTAGAGAGAGAGAGACAAATATGACGTCACGACGAGAGATTCCCTTCCCTTGAGTGTGTATATGCAAGGGGGGAGGGAATAGAGGCACCAGGAGAAATATTTTGTGTGTGTGGTGTTTGTGTTGGTATGTGTGGGTGTGAGAAGATAATGAGACATGGGGGTAGAGGGTGTGTCACCGCGTGAGGTCCGGTGGGTCGAGGTGAGGCCCTTCGTTCGGTTCCGTCCTGCGCCACATTGGTCGGCCTATGACGCATTTAGGAAGACCCATGGATGACTAGTCGTACAAGACAAAGATAGCAGAATTGTGAAGGACTCTGTGTCCACTGACAAAGCCGGCTAGGATTTGTAACCCTAGGTTCTCAGACTAAGGTAACCCCTTTATCTCTGATATTACTATTCATCCAACCTAACTTTAAGGGGCATCCTACAGAATGCTCTGCTAGAATCATACTCGTCGATTAGGAAGAGAGGTGTGAGACAATGCGTGAGAAACAGGCCTAAAGATAATGTGCGTACATGAGACACGTAGGCAGGTCCATGTATATAGAAAGGGTCGATGGGGATTGTGCGTGTGTATGCTTGCGAGAGGAAGAGTGCTTGTGATAAAGGTTAGTGAAAACAGTTGTAAATGGTTACGAGAGGGAGGGATGGTTATATCTAGAGCATGTGTGCGAGAAAGACACCTCGGGAGAGAGTGTGTGAGCATGTGTGAGAGACCACCGATGGAGAGTGAAACTACACGTAAAAGACTGTTGTACACATTGATTAAAGATATAAATTGTATCCAAATATTAGGATGGGATCATGATATTTGCAATTCGCGTAAGGAGCGGTCATTGATCCATCAGACATCTAGATTCTATCGAATTTGAGCATGTCTATGTTATTATTCGACACAATTGATCCACATAGTTAGTATTTTGAACTCCAGACAATGGATCGCTTTGGCAATCGAATATAAACGTGAGTATAGTTCATGTTGTGTGTGTAAAGCACATTATACATATGAAAGTTACCCAATGAACATTATAAATAGCTACCTATGAACTAGCATACATTTGAGTTCAACTTAAGGTGGTTTAAAAAATCGAATTCAACATGAAGTCCATTCAATTATTTGAATTTGATATCATGGCATTTGTAAATCATACCTAAATTATGGGGGCACCAATCTTTGCTCTGATTTTGTACATAATAGCATATGTAGTCGTGTACAAAATAGATTCAAATTTAGCTCCTCCATTCCAAAATAATCGTAGTTATAGGATTTCAGGTGTCAAAATTTCAAAAAGAAGCGGATAATTTAATGAGGTTTTCAAACATACAAGGTCAAATATAACGTTGTCTATTTAGGTCAATCCTCATAGTTCAAGAGTACTCTAAACGTGAATGCTTGTGTTTCAAAATTTCGAACGAAACGCCAAAAGAGCATCTACTCGCCCAAAACTGCGTGAGACCAATGTTTGGTAGTACAAGGAAATTACTTTTCTAATAACTCCGACCCATGAAACCTACTGGCCCGACGTCCAAAGGTCTAAACCAGGGTAGGTTTGTAGCTTCATCTAGACGCCACGCAACCGCCTCCGAAAAACATTCATACACAATGGTCGCCTAAGCACACATGCGTGTGGCCGAAATCGCTCCCGCCCACTATTTGGGACACCTGGGATTACCATCCTACCCCCGACCCGCAGTAGGTCAGAAATTTAAGAGGGGGGCAAAGTTTGTACTTTCCCCAAATTTCAAACAAGCGCGTCCCATCTTATGTTCAAAAAAAGCCAAAAACAAGCGCATCCCGGACCGAAATATGGTTCTCCCCCCCCCCCGCGTCCCCCCTCCCACCCGTCTGATTCCCCATTCATACTCCGTGGGCGCCAAAACTACCTCTCCACCAGCTGTAAAACCCCGGCGTCCTCCGTCCGCCACCCCATCCCACCCATCAACCGCCGCCTTCCTCCATCACGCCAGAGCCGATACCCGACATCGTCATCCATCGCAACCTCAACCGCAACACCCTCCATGGCTAGTAGTTGAAGCCGAGGCCGAGCTGTCCGTACCCGACCTAGTTCAACCACTCTGTCCTACGCCTCACCGCTGCCGCTCCAACTTCACCACCGTCCACCGCACCGGGGCGGTTCCTGCTACGCTGTCCTTCGCCGCCTCGGATCTGCTTCCCCTCCGTGGATATACGGCCACGGCAACACAGTCAACAATTTGGCCATGGGTTTGTCCAAGGATCCACGGCTCTCCAAAACATCTGTTCCCCCGGGAAAAACAAGAAGATCATCACGACATATCGACACCACACTGGCAACGGATAAAGGTACTCCTCTTCCCTTATTCGTGCTAATCTTATGTGTCTACTTGCACAAGGTTTCTCCTCATATACTATTTCACCTTAGCTAGAGGTCCGTCGCCCCCCTGAATTTCAATTTCTGGCCAGTTGATTCCCAATTAACGGAAGCATTCCCCGGCGTAACAGGCGCTAGTACGCCTATTACACTGGGGAAGCAGCGCCTTGGTGTTTATCTTAGGGGCGTGTGCAGCCTAGAGCTACTGGCGCCCGATCTGGAGGTCGGCCGGGATTAAAGAGATGGCCTAGGGGCGCTGCCAAGAACGGCGGTGGTGTGAGGTCGGGGGGAGGGCGGGGCAGCGGAGGCAGGGTCTGGGCCGGTGGTTGCTGGCGGTTCCAAAAAGATCGTCAACAGTGACTGGCGGGAGGTAGACGAAGGCCATCTGCCCGTTCCTTATAGATCGGACGGTTCATTAAAAAATCGGCTGACCTATTTATTTTCAGTCGACTATTATCTTAGATATGACCACATGTGGTGGTGTGCTGGAGGAGTACCTGCATTTCCTGTGCTCATATATTACAAAATCATATGAAGTAGAATCTAATTTTGTTTTCCATGCAATGTTGTAGAGCTATCATATGTCTCCTGTCATTTATTTTTCAGCCACCAGATATCTGCTACTTTTACAGTGCACTAGTTCTGCACACACTTCACCCATACTCTCACTATTGTGTTTTTATGCAAGGGTATTTCAGAGTCTGCCTCGAGAGAAGCAAAAAAGATAAGGGAGAAATTAACCCAGCTTTCTTCGCGGTTAGGCACGACACGTTACAGCGCTACAAAGGGTGCAGTGTCAGCAGATGGAGACGGTAAACGTAGCTCTGGAGTTGACGACCTCGCCCGCAATGAACCGCCATCCCAGGTGCTTGCTTTAACTTCACGGTGTCATACGTGGTTGCATGTTCCATATGTTGTCTAGCTTGTATTCAAAAGGCCGAAGTCGGTCATTGGGTCTGATTGGTTCTAGGCCTAGCATTGCCACACTTTGCCACATATTTTTGCCAAGCTTGCCTAAGGTTAGTTCATCAAAGTGAAAACCACAAGTTGGCAAGCCTAAGGGAATCTTGCCACATTTTGTGTGTGTGTGGGGTCCAAGTGTGGCTTGTCGAAGGTGTGGCTTGAACCAAACGCTCACCTAAGTTAGTCAAACTTTCCTAGATTTAGGTGTGGCAACATTTAGCAAAGTTAGTCACAAACCAAACAACCCCTTTATTAAGATAAGGAAAGATATTTTTTACATGAACCACCATCCTGTGAGCACCAGAAGACAAATAGCTAGTCAGGGCACTGGCCGAGCCAGTGACAAGCCCAGCAAAGATAGGCATCACCTGGAAGCCAACTAAAAAGTTGCAATGGTGGCAAAGCAGCCCGCCTCCCACCAGGCTCTTAGGTCCTAGATGATCATGCTCACCACTCCAGCCAGATGTCTAGCTTGTATTGCTTCCAATTTTGTTAAATTGCATCTACTTAGCTTACACATTATACCTTTGAATATCACATGCCTTTCTGTTTTTGGTGCATACTAGTACATCTGTGTATTAACCATGTTCTTACATCAAACTAATGTTCTTGTGTATCCCTCATCAATCACTTATGATGAGGCAGACAGGCAAGGGGACGACTCCTCATTTAAAGAATGCAGCGACAGCCTCCCGACATGATTCTCAAGAAACAGCAATGCTAGATGAAGATAGTGAACGTAGCTCTGTAGTTGATTACAGCATTTGCCCTACACTAGCATCGCAGGTGCTTGCTCTAACTTGGCAGCGTGATATGTGGTTGTATGTTGCATATGGTGTCTAGATTGTAATTCTTCCAATCTGGTTAAACTGCATGTGCTAGTCTGCTTAGCTTATACATTATACATGTTAATGTGACATGCCTTCCTGTATTTAGTACATAGTACATATGTCTATTAAGCATGTCCTTACATATCCCGCATCAATCAATATGACAAGACACCTTTAGTATATGTAGTGTGATATTAGTTGCATCTTTCATATGATTTATAGCATGCGCTGCTTCTAATTTCTTGAAATTCCATTTATGATGGGATGCTTTTAACTTGGCAGAGTCATATTGGTTGCATCTTTCATGTGGTGTCTAGCATGCATTGCTTCTTATTTGTTAGAATGGTTTCTGCTTAGTTTACACAAACAGTTGTGAACATGCCATGTCCTCCTGTTTTTGGTACATATTCCATCCTGGTATCATGTGTTTGCCTTACATCAAAGTAGTGATTGTCAGTATCATGCATGAAGAGAGAATTTTATTGCTTTTTCTTGTCGGTTTTACTTGACAATTCAAAATCAATAAAGCGGAAGGAAGTTAGCAAGGCAGCGGATAAAGGTGCTCCTTCCGAACGGAGGGCCTCTACAGTTTCTACTCCTCCACACCCCCAAGATGATTTCCAAGACAACACGTGCATAGACACTCAACAAAGTTGTGTTTATGATGAGCACGTCTCCCCTAGTGCACCATCACCGATGCTCCCTCTAACTTGGCACTGTTATATGTGGTTGCATGCTATGTGTGATGTCTAGCTTGTAATGCTTCTAATTTTGTTGAATTCCATCTACTTACTTTACACATTATACTTGAATAAGACACGTGTTCCTTTTTCTAGAACATACAATATATGTTTATCACACCATGTTCTTACATCAAATTACTACTGTTGTGTAACCTGCAACAATCACTTATCTTAAGACACATTTGACTTTGGAGTGTGATATAGGTTTAATTCTCGCATTCTTTTCTAGCTTGTACTACTAATTTGTTGAAATGGCACTTATGACGAGACAGTTTTAACTTGCTAGAGTGATATTCGTTGCATCTCTCATATGGTGTCTAACTTTCATTGCTTCTAATTTGTTGAAATGCCTTCTCCTTAGTTTACACATCATAAGCTGTGAATATGCAATGCTATGAATATGCAATGGCACTAATGACGAGAGACCTCTAACATGGTAGTGTGATGTTGTCCGCATCTTGCATATGATTTATTTCTTGTATTGCTTCACATTTGTTTAAATGCCATTTATGATGAGACATTGTTAACTTGGCAGAGCGATATTTGTAGCATCTTTCATATGGTGTCTACCTTCCATTGCATTGCTTCTAATTTGGTGAAATGTCTTCTTCTTAGTTTACACATCATAGTTCTGGTTATCTCTTCCGTCCTGTTTTTCATACATATTACATCCTCCTATCATGTGGTTGTCTAACATCAAAGTTCAGTTCGTCTGCATCACGCATCAATTTTTTCTAAAGAACTAAATTGTTATTCGTTTTTCTTGTCGGCTTGACTTAACATGGCACAGAGAAAGAGGAAGAAACACAAAATGGCAGGGAATGAGAAGCGGATAAATCCTGCAGATTCTGCTAGTAATGATGGTGCAATAGAAGGTCAAAGTCCAGCGGAAAATTCTACAAACATGGCATCCCATGCTACACGAGCTGCAAAAAAAGCCAAACAGAAACAAATAGCTGCCACCAAACAAGCAGAGACAACCCTAGTTCTTGCAACACCTACCACAGTACTACCAGCTGCACAAGTTACTCGTGTGTCAACTGAGCTAGCAGCACGTTCCCAAGCTCCCTTGCCACCTGACACTACTTCCCAAGCACTCTTGACACAAGACGAGTTGGCAATATCAGATGAACCTTGTGAGCTTCAACAGCAAGAAGGTAGTTGATGGAGTCAAGTTATAGCTGCATGCTTCTTTATATGTAGTCTCACAGTTTGATGTACACTAACACTTCCTATGTTCGTTGTTGGACTAGCACCTAGGCACAAGAGGAAACAAACATCAGGGATAATGCTCGATAGGTTAACTAAATCTAGAGGAGGAAGAATGGAGATCCATTTTTGAGGCAGGTTTAAATATGCCACGTGATGCTACAGAGTCAGCCAAGTTAGTATCAGAGGCAGCGGTTGCCGTTAGGTGTCATGTACGTATCCTCCCAACATGGATTCAGTACAAGAATGACAAAGACGAAACCCAGTTCAACACCTTCCTCGACCATTTATCTGTAAGTATGGTTATGAATGGAAACTAGTAATATCGTCTTGCTCTGTCCCATACTTTCTAGGTTGCTGATAATGAGACTCCCATAATTTTCAACAGATGAGGTTCAAGTTGGATAGCCAAGATGATGCAACCAGACAAGCTTGCACCCATGTTTTCAAGTCTGCTCTACGACAGTATCGGTATTACTTGAGGAAAACTCACTTTGAAGGCAAGGCTAACAGTGAACTTTCCCAAACATCTCCAGTGGAAAATATATCGGATGAAGACTGGAGCGGCCTTGTTAAACAATGGTCTGATCCGAAGTATCAGGTACATTATATATATGTGATCAGATCACATGTTGAAGTCCTATTTATGCATGTGCCACACAAATCTATCTTCTTGTAGGTGAACTGTTCAAAGAACAAGGCCAACTGTACGAAAGTGAAATTCCAACAGACGACAGGATCTCGTAGCTATATTGCACACTACGAGGCTCTTGTAATTAGCTGGTGTTTCACTCTTTTTGCTGTACCATATTATCAGATACATATTGACTTGTTTGAAATGCAGAGGAAAGCCCGCAAGGACCAGAAAGTACCTGAACCAAATGCTGCGGAAATCTTCAAGGACTGTCACACCAGCAACAAGAAGGGCATGACTACACCAGTCAAAGCCGTTGTTGTAAGTCCTTAATCCTCATGCCTTTTAACTACTACTTACTCTGACTTGTGCCTTGAACTGCATGGTTTGCAGCCAATGTCTACTACTCTTTTCAATTTTATACACAATTGTCTTAGTGTATCATCGCACCTTACAAGGTTTAGAAGAGAGGAGTGATGTTCCTTTGATCTTGACCCGTAATCTAGTTCCGTGCTGGACTTGCCCACACAATGTTACAATTGCCTGTTTGTCTGTTCTCAGTTGTTTTGTGATATGAATGATGTCATACTATGCTTACCGTATTACAAACTTCGTCTCTTTATCCTTAGCCCTCAATACAATGTGAAGAAATAGACAATACATTAGCGATGGTACATGGTCATATGTTTGGAACCTGGTTTTATTATGTACTTTGCAATGAAATACAACTAATATTTTACATGGGTTCACCAGAATACACTACTAGGGAAAAGGCTAGCAGCAGCGCGGGTTTTAGGTGTATCAGTAGCGCGGGGTGGGGCTGTGACGCCAGGATAATCATGCTACAGTAATCCCATGTTAACGATGCCATGTCACCACGGTTACTGTTTTTAAATCTCGCGTTAATTCGAAACCGCTTCAAAATTCAAATTTAAATTAATGGCAAACAACAAAAGTTTTTAAAAGTGAAAACAAAAATGTTCGGGCGGTGCCATATTTTGCTTAAGTAAATATGGTGTAATAAACACATTTTTATAAAGTGCCTAGATAATTTAAAATGATTTAAAACAAGAAAGAAAATAAATAAAAAGAAAAGACTAAACATGATTAAAACAAAAACAAAACAAAGTAAAAGAAACCCTAGCCCCTCTCCCCCACTACCCCGACCCCCACTCTCTCTCGCTCGCTCCCCCACTCCCCCCGATTTCTAGATCGGGGCAAACCACCCCCTCCCCCAGTCGGCCCGCTCGTTCCACTCCCCCTCTTCAGGATCGGGGGCGTTCACCGCCGCCGCCACCTGGAATCCCCGCTGGAGCCGCCCCACCACCCGCCGTCGTCGGTGCCGCCTTCCCTTCTTCGTCGCTCGTCCTCGCCAGACACCGTCAACGCAGGCCGCCGCCGCACACCGTCACCGCCTCCCGCCACCACTTCGCTGGAGCCACCCACCGTCGTCGTCGCCTCCTCGTCCTCACGCCTCGCTCAGCTACAGGGCTCTGTGAGCCCCCCTTCCCTTCCCCTCTTCCTCTCTGGTAGATCTGCCGCCGTGACCATCTGAGCCTCGCTCTCACCATGCTCACTGCACGCGTGGCACGCACGTCGCGCCGCATCTCCTCATCCCACGCTGGATTCCTCTTCCCTCTGTCCCCGAGTGAGCACCACCGCGCCGGCTCGCCCGTCGCCTTACCGCTGCACGCACCAACCATGCCGCCCCGCACCAGCGCACCGCGTCGCCATGGTTGTGACCTGTGCCCCTCGCCGTACGCGCTCCAGCGCCCGCTCGCGGATGCTGCCATCCTGCTCCGATCGGTTAGCCTCACCGACGCTCTCCTCCGCTCCGGCCAATGCCCGGGGCCAGCCGGGCTTTGCCCGCCTCCGGTGCCCGTTAGTGCCTGGGCGCCCGCTAGTGCCCGCACACCCGCGCGCCCGATAGGCCCTCTGGACTATGATAGTGGGGCCCCACGCCCCAGCCCCAGAACATTTTTTTAAAATAATAATAATAATGAAAATAATAATTAAATCAATTCATTCATTAACTAAATTAAATAACTTAATTAATCGTGTTTAATTAACCTAATCATTTAACTAAACTAATTAAAATTGTTTAGTTAATCTATTAATAAACAGTCAATGACAGTGGGACCCACATGTCAGTTTGACTAAGTCAACTGACTGTTTGACCAATGACATCATGCTGACATCACGCTGACGTCATAATTACATTTTCTAATTAAATTAAATCTGTTAATTCTAAAAATGATAAAATCCTTTTAAAATTAATATAAAATAAACCGTAGCTCGGATGAAAATACGTTGTACATGAAAGTTGCTCAGAATGACGAGACGAACCCGGAAACGCAGCCCGTTCGTCCGTCACGCGTCCCTAGCATAGTGAACCTGCAACATTTCACCTCCGGTTCATCTGTCCGGAAACACGGAACACCGGGGATACTTTCCCGGATGTTTCCCCCCTTCACCGGTATCACCTCATACCGCGTTAGAACACGTCTAGCTCTGCTTGTTGTACTGTTATGCACTTGCTTGCTATGTATTTACTGTTTCTCCCCCCCCCCCTCTTCTCTCCGGTAGACCCCGTGATGATGCTGATGCCCCTGTGGTCGACTACGTCACCGACGACCCCTCCTTGCCAGAGCAACCAGGCAAGCCCTCCCCCCTTGATCACTAGATATCGCCTATTCTCCTCTATACTGCTTGCATTAGAGTAGTGTAGCATGTTACTGCTTTTCGTTAATCCTATTCTGATGCATAGCCTGACATTGTTGCTACATCTGTTGATACCTCACATGCAATCCTAAATACTTAGTATAGGATGCTAGTTTATCATCATTGGCCCTACATTCTTGTCAGTCTGCCTTGCTATACTATTGGGCCGTGATCACTCGGGAGTTGATCACGGGTATATACTATACATACATACATAATGTACAGATGGTGACTAAAGTCGGGTCAGCTTGATGAGTACCCGCAAGTGATTCTGATGAGGGGGCTGAAAGGACAGGCGGCTCCATCCCGGTAGAGGTGGGCCTGGGTTCCCGACGGCCCCCGACTGTTACTTTGTGGCGGAGCGGCAGGGCAGGTTGAGACCACCTAGGAGACAGGTGGGCCTGGCCCTGTTCGACGTTCGCGAATACTTAACACGCTTAACGAGATCTTGGTATTTGATCTGAGTCTGGCTACTGGCCTATACGCACTAACCAACTATGTGGGAAAGATATGGGCACTCAACGTCGTGGTATCAGCCGAAGCCTTCTTGACGTCAGCGACTGAGTGGCGTGCGCCGGATTGGAACGTAAGCTTGCCCGTGTATTAAGGGGGCTAGATCTGCTTCCGGCCGCGTTCGCAACGTGCAGGTGTGCAAAGGGCGATGGGCCTAGACCCCTGCGCCATAGGAGTTAGACCGGCGTGCTGACCTCTCTGTTAGGCCTAGTTGGGGCTGCGACGTGTTGATCTTCCGAGGCCGGGCATGACCCAGGAAAGTGTGTCCGGCCAAATGGGATCGAGCGTGTTGGGTTATGTGGTGCACCCCTGCAGGGAAGTTAATCTATTCGAATAGCCGTGATCTTCGGTAACAGGACGACTTGGAGTTGTACCTTGACCTTATGACAACTAGAACCGGATACTTAATAAAACACACCCTTCCAAGTTCCACAGACAACCTGGTGATCGCTTTTCCATAGGGCGATGAGGGGAGGATCGCCGGGTAGGATTATGCTATGCGATGCTACTGGAGATGCTACTTGGAGATGCTACTTGGAGATGCTACTTGGAGGACTTCAATCTACTCTCTTCTACATGCTGCAAGACGGAGGATGCCAGAAGCATAGTCTTCGATAGGACTAGCTATCCCCCCCTTATTCTGGCATTCTACAGTTCAGTCCACCGATATTGCCTCTTTACACATATACCCATGCATATGTAGTGTAGCTCCTTGCTTGCGAGTACTTTGGATGAGTACTCACGGTTGCTTTTCTCCCCCTTTTCCCCGTTCCCTTCTACCTTGTTGTCGCAACCAGATGTCGGAGCCCAGGAGCCAGACGCCACCGTCGATGACAACTCCTACTACACCGGAGGTGTCTACTACTACGTGCAGCCCGCTGACGTCGACCAGGAGTAGTTTAGGAGGATCCCAGGCAGGAGGCCTGCGCCTCTTTTGATCTGTATCCCAGTTTGTGCTAGCCTTCTTAAGGCGAACTTGTTTAACTTATGTCTGTACTCAGATATTGTTGCTTCCGCTGACTCGTTTATGTACGAGCACTTGTATTCGAGCCCTCGAGGCCCCTGGCTTGTAATATGATGCTTGTATGACTTATTTTACTTTTAGAGTTGTGTTGTGATATCTTCCCGTGAGTCCCTGATCTTGATCGTACACATTTGCGTGCATGATTAGTGTACGATTGAATCGGGGGCGTCACAAGTTGGTATCAGAGCCAACTGCCTGTAGGAATCCCCCTTCCAACTCCTTGGCCGAAGTCGTGTCTAGACTTTACAAAACTTTTACTAACATGGCTGTGCGGCCCATGGGCGCACGTCGCCATTGGGTGGTATTAGGGTCTTTTACTCCTCGTCTTTACTCTGGGGCTCTGATCTCTCTTCTATTCGGGTTAAATGAATTTTGCTAAATCTAACATTAGGATCTCGTTATCACTTTCACCCGAAGAGCCCCTTATTTCTGATGATCGTCTGCTGCACGTGAAGACCCTGAAGATACTCTCCGCTGTTAACCCGAGAACTTATGTTCATCGCATTTGCAATTCCCCTTCCACCGTCAACCCTTATGGATAACTACTTGCAGTTGTTATTCTTACATTCATCCCCAGTTGGTCTTGTTATTACCAGATACCTCGAAACACTCGTCGTTGTTTCGATAATCCTTTGAGCTTACCGCCTTGCTGTTCTTTGTCACCTGAATACCCCTATGGATAATTCTCGCACTTATCGAGTATCCGCTCATCCCCCAGTTGTTCATGTGTTTCACAATGGTCTTCGAAATACTATTCGATCCTCCAAAAATCCTTAGTAGCTTATTGCTCTGTCATACTTGTCTACTTGCATGATGGATGCTTTCCATATGTCTGGCAATATTCGTTAGTATCCTTAGGCATCGTCATTTTGATCCTTTTGACTCAACATGAGTGCGAATGCACACAATCATCAGTTGATCCTTTTAAATTATCTTTCCAGCTCAGACGTCATTTTAAACATGAGCTGGTTCTCAACCAATCCAAATGCCGTCGATAGTACCCCTAAGGCTATTCAACTTATCCACCCCTAATCAGAACATTGCTTCTATTCCCTTAATTTGGAAATTATAATTCCTTTGCATTTGAGCTCTGGATTAGTCAGTTGTTTCTATAATCCAATGCCCTTGCATTGTTACTTCCTTTGATTGTGTGCCGATGCTCACATCAGCTCTATTAGGGACCGACAGATCCTTTAATGGATTTTATCCGACATTGTCCTTCATATTCAATAACCTTGTGAGCCTTCCCTTGGATACATAATGCCTTTGGTAAATTGTATCATCTACTTTCTCAACCTTGCTCTACTTTCGAGCTTGTGATATTTACTCTTGAAACTTGTGGTATATGTTTCTAAGAAGCCCCTATGGGTTGAACCTATACCTTCCTTAAAAACCGTATGAACCGGAAGGTTTTGACAAGTCAACCCTTCTAGTGTTTAGCAGATAATTTTCTACCATACAACTTCTTTGAGAACGAGAAGTGAATGGAAGGTTATGCATTATGGAAGTGGGAGTCGACCTTGAACTTTGTGTTCATGCCCATGGACACGATGTAGATCTTATCATTAAAGCTTCTCTTAAATTAATTATTCCCTTGGTATAAGTTCATCTTATATCTGAGATCTGGCCTTTTTGCAATCGTGGTTCCGACCATGTTCTCCTTTAAATACCATTTCTCGTGCAAGTTTAAGCACTTGTCTTTTACAGAGCAATCCCCCAGTCCAACCTCTACTTTGATTCATCGTCGAGTATTACCCTCCTGGTATCTCGATATTATCTTGGAACTGCATAACTTCTTATGAGTTCTTCATCAAGAACTACATTCTCACCGATTACAGTTTTTCACGGGCTCGGAGTTATTAAACACTCACGGACCTCGATAACTGAATCGAGTCCGCCTCGCGATTAAACAACTCTTAGTAATCTTCTTTGCTTACGAGTTTGTACCCATTCCTAGCCTGTTTGGCTATATCATTGTCGTGATGATTCTAACTATGCTACCTGGTCCTTATTCTCGGAGCACCAATTTGCGACGATAGCTAAGCTTACGTCGATTTTCCTCGTCATACCCTTTCACCTTAAACAACAAGCTTGAGTTCGAGTTTGTGTTGTAACTGTGGTTCCAATAACCTCTTGCTTCATCATTCCCTTGACTTGATGTTGTCGCTGAGTGATTACTTCTTCATGAAATCTCTCAAAAATTGTGTCGTGATCATCATCAACCTTACGAGCTCTTCCAGAATATCAATTGAATTTATGTTGAGAGAGACCATCCTTGCCCTCGATGATTAGTGTTATCATCGACCACTCTACTGCCTTCCCTCCAACACAAACTTGTTTGTGTTTTGTGTTATACCTTGAGTTCCTTGCTATCCAGCAATTGCTCTTCTTTACCTTGGAGTATTACCATCCTTTATGTCAAGAATGTCGTGAGAATTTCACCACCTCCTAAGAATTCTTGGTATTGTGATACTTCTCACCATCACCATTTTTCTTGGTCCCTGTGTTGAATCCAACAAGTGGACGGTGTCGTTTGGATGCTTTCCTTATAGCAACCCTATTGCTTTGAAGTTAATGGTCGACATTTCATTATTAGACCATTGGTTATCGAATCACCATTATAACATTGGTCGTGCAACCCAACCCATATTTCGGGCGCACCTTTCCACCAATGTTTAATTGAGTATGTTTTCCTCGAGCATACCTCATTATATCATTTGATCTGACAAATGCTATCTCCCTGTTCACCTAATTGTGGAAATCCATCTTTTGGAAAATCCGAATGAATTTCGCTGAGTTCATCAGTCACCTCCTCATCCTCTCCTTGGTTTAATGATGAACTCATGATTCGGAACTTGCTTCCATAGTTTATTTCCCGAGAATCTTGCAACTCCATCACGTCAAATTGAGTTGCACATTTTCTTCTCAGGCATCCTGAGTCCTTGACACCAATCATATCTGTATTCCGGTCAGATATGATGGTTGGAACATACTTTCAAGAGTTATAACATTGGTCCTTTTATGACTCGGTAAGGTGATGTCATGCCTAGCACTGCTGACCAGGGGACCCAGTGTTATAGTTTCCTTTTTAACAAGGTTATCCATTCTTCCATGAGGAAACTGTAAGACTTATTCTATAAGTTGTTTTCGATGGATCCTTTGTACCCAAAGCCTGACCTTTGCTTGAAGACCATGTCAATACTGTCTCGAAGCATATTTGTGGTACTCTGATTTTCAATAAGAACATTTGAAGCACCATGCTAAATGTTTCTTGTTGAAATTACCCAAACACCGTTGTATGGGTAATGTCATGAAATTTCTCTCCTCTTATCTAAAGGGTTTCCTACCTTATATCCTGTCTTGGATATCATCCTCTGCTTGACTTTGGGAAGGATATACCCTTGAAATATGTGTTTAAACACAGTTTCCTTTCCATTGTTATGTTTAATATGAAGATCACCTTTTCCTTTCCAATGTTTGGTTTAACCTTTCTTGTGACCTATAGGATCTAAGCAGTAATATTCTCCTGCTTTTGTAAACACCTTGGTGTGCAATTCTGCCAGAAAGACCCTGTTACTTTTGTTGATGACATTCCGGTAACCACCGATGGATGAGAACTTTGCCTATTGGTCCGCCTCGTCTTAACGAGCAGGAAAATGGTTCTCTTCGTCCCTCGCCCTTGGTACCAGCGTTGTTGCCAACATAACTGACAGGCTATCCACTGACATGCCTCCCCGTAGCGGTTGTGCAAGATGTCACCACCCTTCCTACTTTAAACCCACATGTTGGGCCCATAACCCACAGGTCCACTGGATCTAAACCTGACTCTCCTTTACAACCCAGATTCTAATGTATCCTTTGCACCTGGCTTCGTATGTGATTCACGAGCTAAATGCTATACCACTATTCATCCTGGAATCAAACACCATGTTATTCTCGTTGTTCAAACCCCCATTCCAGCTTCTATCTAGTCATTGAATGATTGCCTACCCGTTTGAAACTTTGGTACCATCGTATATTGCACTCAACGAATTCACTGAAATACAACTCGTGGGGGTACCTTGTGTATTTCCCATTGAGTTCACCTTCAGATGCCCATCTTAGTGGAGATGCATTCTTCCCGAGTTTTTCCCCTTGATCGCGTTCGTAGGACGATAGAGATCCCGGAGAAAGGATGAAGACTTCATCATGATGCCTTGAAACAGAGAATGAAGACATCAACATAATGGATCGACCTCTTCGAGAAGAGCAACCAAGACCGAGGACACCCGTTAGAATTGCGTAACCAGAACTTTCCCCCTTACTCCCCTCTTAAATCTCGGGACGAGATTTCATGTAGTGGAGGAGAATTGTGACACCCGAATAATCATGCTACAGTAATCCCATGTTAACGATGCCATGTCACCACGGTTACTGTTTTTAAATCTCGCGTTAATTCGAAACCGCTTCAAAATTTAAATTTAAATTAATGGCAAACAACAAAAGTTTTTAAAAGTGAAAACAAAAATGTTCGGGCGGTGCCATATTTTGCTTAAGTTAATATGGTGTAATAAACACATTTTTATAAAGTGCCTAGATAATTTAAAATGATTTAAAACAGGAAAGAAAATAAATAAAAAGAAAAGACTAAACATGATTAAAACAAAAACAAAACAAAGTAAAAGGACCCCCCTAGCTGGGCCTTGGCCCAGCAGGCTACTGGGCCGCCAGGCCGGCCCAACCGCGCCCGCTGCTACTCCCCACCGAGAGCCAGCAACCCTAGCCCCTCTCCCCCACTACCCCAACCCCCACTCTCTCTCGCTCGCTCCCCCACTCCCCCGATTTCTAGATCGGGGCAAACCACCCCCTCCCCCAGTCGGCCCGCTCGTTCCACTCCCCCTCTTTAGGATCGGGGGCGTTCGCCGCCGCCGCCGCCTGGAATCCCCGCTGGAGCCGCCCCACCACCCGCCGTCGTTGGTGCCGCCTTAGCTTCTTCATCGATCGTCCTCGCCAGACGCCGTCAATGCAGGCCACCGCCGCACACCGTCACCGCCTCCCGCCACCTCTTCGCCGGAGCCGCCCACCGTCGTCGTCGCCTCCTCGTCCTCACGCCTCGCTCAGCTACAGGGCTCTGTGAGCCCACCTTCCCTTCCCCTGTTCCTCCCTGGTAGATCTGCCGCCGTGACCGTCTGAGCCTCGCTCTCACCGTGCTCACTGCACGCGTGGCACGCACGTCGCGCCGCGTCTCCTCATCCCACGCTGGATCCCTCTTCCCTCTGTCCCCGCGTGAGCACCACCGCGCCGGCTCGCCCGTCGCCTTACCGCTGCACGCACCAACCGTGCCGCCCCGCACCAGCGCACCGTGTCGCCTTGGTTGTGACCTGCGCCCCTCGCCGTACGCGCTCCAGCGCCCGCTCGCGGATGCTGCCACCCTGCTCTGATCCGTTAGCCTCACCGACGCTCTCCTCCGCTCCGGCTAGTGCCCGGGGCCAGCCGGGCTTTGCCCGCCTCCGGTGCCCGTTAGCGCCTGGGCGCCCGCTAGTGCCCGCACGCCCGCGCGCCCGATAGGCCCTGTGGACTATGATAGTGGGGGCCCACGTCCCAGCCCCAGAACATTTTTTTAAAATAATAATAATAATAATAATAATAATAATAATAATAATAATAATTAAATCAATTAATTCATTAACTAAATTAAATAACTTAATTAATCGTGTTTAATTAACCTAATCATTTAACTAAACTAATTAAAATTGTTTAGCTAATCTATTAATAAACAGTCAATGACAGTGGGACCCACATGTCAGTTTGACTAAGTCAACTGACTGTTTGACCAATGACATCATGCTGACATCACGCTGACGTCATAATTACATTTTCTAATTAAATTAAATCTGTTAATTCTAAAAATGATAAAATCCTTTTAAAATTAATATAAAATAAACCGTAGCTCGGATGAATATACGTTGTACATGAAAGTTGCTCAGAACGACGAGACGAACCCGGAAACGCAGCCCGTTCGTCCGTCACGCGTCCCTAGCATAGTGAACCTGCAACATTTCACCTCCGGTTCATCTGTCCGGAAACACGGAACACCGGGGATACTTTCCCGGATGTTTCCCCCCTTCACCGGTATCACCTCATACCGCGTTAGAACACGTCTAGCTCTGCTTGTTGTACTGTTATGCACTTGCTTGCTATGTATTTACTGTTTCTCCCCCCCTCTTCTCTCCGGTAGACCCCGTGACGATGCTGATGCCCCTGTGGTCGACTACGTCACCGACGACCCCTCCTTGCCAAAGAAACCAGGCAAGCCCCCCCCCCCTTGATCACCAGATATCGCCTATTCTCCTCTATACTGCTTGCATTGGAGTAGTGTAGCATGTTACTGCTTTCCGTTAATCCTATTCTGATGCATAGCCTGACATTGTTGCTACATCTATTGATACCTTACATGCAATCCTAAATACTTAGTATAGGATGTTAGTTTATCATCATTGGCCCTACATTCTTGTCAGTCTGCCTTGCTATACTATAGGGCCGTGATCACTCGGGAGGTGATCACGGGTATATACTATACATACATACATACTGTATAGATGGTGACTAAAGTCGGGTCAGCTCGATGAGTACCCGCAAGTGATTCTGATGAGGGGGCTGAAAGGACAGGCGACTCCAGCCCGGTAGAGGTGGGCCTGGGTTCCCGACGGCCCCCGACTGTTACTTTGTGGTGGAGCGGCAGGCAGGTTGAGACCACATAGGAGACAGGTGGGCCTGGCCCTGTTCGACGTTCGCGGATACTTAACATGCTTAACGAGATCTTGGTATTTGATCTGAGTCTGGCTACTGGCCTATACGCACTAACCAACTATGTGGGAAAGATATGGGCACTCGACGTCGTGGTATCAGCCGAAGCCTTCTTGACGTCAGCGACTGAGTGGCGCGCGCCGGATTGGAACGTAAGCTTGCCCTTGTATTAAGGGGGCTAGTTCTGCTTCCGGCCGCGTTCGCAACATGCAGGTGTGCAAAGGGCGATGGGCCCAGACCCCTGCGCCATAGGAGTTAGACCGGCGTGCTGACCTCTCTGTTAGGCCTAGGTGGGGCTGCGACTTGTTGATCTTCCGAGGCCGGGCATGACCCAGGAAAGTGTGTCCGGCCAAATGGGATCGAGCGTGTTGGGTTATGTGGTGCACCCCTGCAGGGAAGTTAATCTGTTCGAATAGCCGTGATCTTCGGTAACAGGACGACTTGGAGTTGTACCTTGACCTTATGACAACTAGAACCGGATACTTAATAAAACACACCCTTCCAAGTTCCACAGACAACCCGGTGATCGCTTTTCCATAGGGCGACGAGGGGAGGATCGCCGGGTAGGATTATGCTATGCGATGCTACTGGAGATGCTACTTGGAGATGCTACTTGGAGATGCTACTTGGAGGACTTCAATCTACTCTCTTCTACATGCTGCAAGACGGAGGATGCCAGAAGTGTAGTCTTCGATAGGACTAGCTATCCCCCCCTTATTCTGGCATTCTGCAATTCAGTCCACCGATATTGCCTCTTTACACATATACCCATGCATATGTAGTGTAGCTCCTTGCTTGCGAATACTTTGGATGAGTACTCACGGTTGCTTTTCTCCCCCTTTTCCCCCTTCCCTTCTACCTGGTTGTCGCAACCAGATGTCGGAGCCCAGGAGCCAGACGCCACCGTTGATGACAACTCCTACTACACCGGAGGTGTCTACTACTACGTGCAGCCCGCTGACATCGACCAGGAGTAGTTTAGGAGGATCCCAGGCAGGAGGCCTGCGCCTCTTTCGATCTGTATCCCAGTTTGTGCTAGCCTTCTTAAGGCAAACTTGTTTAACTTATGTCTGTACTCAGATATTGTTGCTTCCGCTGACTCGTTTATGTACGAGCACTTGTATTCGAGCCCTCGAGGCTCTTGGCTTGTAATATGATGCTTGTATGACTTATTTTACTTTTAGAGTTGTGTTGTGATATCTTCCCATGAGTCCCTGATCTTGATCGTACACATTTGCGTGCATGATTAGTGTACGATTGAATCGGGGGCGTCACAAGTTGGTATCAGAGCCAACTGCCTGTAGGAATCCCCCTTCCAACTCCTTGGCCGAAGTCGTGTCTAGACTTTACAAAACTTTTACTAACATGGCTGTGCGGCCCATGGGCCCAAGTCACCATTGGGTGGTATTAGGATCTTTTACTCCTCGTCTATACTCTGGGGCTTTGATCTCTCTTCTATTCAGGTTAAATGAATTTTGCTAAATCTAACATTAGGATCTCGTTATCACTTTCACCCGGAGAGCCCCTTATTTCTGATGATCGTCTACTGCACGTGAAGACCCTGAAGATACTCTCCGCTGTTAACCCGAGAACTTATGTTCATCGCATTTGCAATTCCCCTTCCACCGTCAACCCTTATGGATAACTACTTGTAGTTATTATTCTTACATTCATCCCCAGTTGGTCTTGTTATTACCAGATACCTCGAAACACTCGTCGTTGTTTCGATAATCCTTTGAGCTTACCGCCTTGCTGTTCTTTGTCACCTGAATACCCCTATGGATAATTCTCGCACTTATCGAGTATCCGCTCATCCCCTAGTTATTCATGTGTTTCACAATGGTCTTCGAAATACTATTCGATCCTCCAAAAATCCTTAGTAGCTTATTGCTCTGTCATACTTGTCTACTTGCATGATGGATGCTTTCCATATGTCTGGCAATATTCGTTAGTATCATTAGGCATCGTCATTTTGATCCTTTTGATTCAACATGAGTGCGAATGCACACAATCATCAGTTGATCCTTTTAAATTATCTTTCCGGCTCAGACGTCATTTTATACATGAGCTGGTTCTCAACCAATCCAAATGCCGTCGATAGTACCCCTAAGGCTATTCAACTTATCCACCCCTAATCAGAACATTTCTTCTGTTCCCTTAATTTGGAAATCATAATTCCTTTGCATTTGAGCTCTGGATTAGTCAGTAGTTTCTATAATCCAATGCCCTTGCATTGTTACTTCCTCTGATTGTGTGCCGATGCTCACATCAGCTTTATTATGGACCGACAGATCCTTTAATAGATTTTATCCGACATTGTCCTTCATATTCAATAACCTTGTGAGCCTTCCCTTGGATACATAATGCCTTTGGTAAATTGTATCATCTACTTTTTCAACCTTGCCCTACTTTCGAGCTTGTGATATTTACTCTTGAAACTTGTAGTATATGTTTCTAAGAAGCCCCTATGGGTTGAACCTATACCTTCCTTAAAAACCGTATGAACCGGAAGGTTTTGACAAGTCAACCCTTCTAGTGTTTAGCAGATAATTTTCTACCATACAACTTCTTTGAGAATGAGAAGTGAATGGAAGGTTATGCATTATGCAAGTGGGAGTCGACCTTGAACTTTGTGTTCATGCCCATGGACACGATTTAGATCTTATCATTAAAGCTTCTCTTAAATTAATTATTCCCTTGGTATAATTTCATCTTATATCTGAGATCTGGCCTTTTTGCAATCGTGGTTCCGACCATGTTCTCCTTTAAATACCATTTCTCGTGCAAGTTTAAGCACTTGTCCTTTACAGAGCAATCCCCCAGTCCAACCTCTACTTTGATTCATCGTCGAGTATTACCCTCCTGGTATCTCGAGATTATCTTGGAACTGCATAACTTCTTATGAGTTCTTCATCAAGAACTACATTCTCACTGATTACAGTTTGTCACGGGCTCGGAGTTATTAAACACTCACAGATCTTGATAACTGAATCGAGTCCGCCTCGCGATGAAACAACTCTTAGTAATCTTCTTTGCTTACGAGTTTGTACCCATTCCTAGCCTATTTGGCTATATCATTGTCGTGATGATTCTAACTGTGCTACCTGGTCCTTATTCTTGGAGCACCAATTTGTGACGATAGCTAAGCTTACGTCGATTTTCCTTGTCATACCCTTTCACCTTAAACAACAAGCATGAGTTCGAGTTTGTGTCGTAACTGTGGTTCCAATAACCTCTTGCTTCATCATTCCCTTGACTTGATGTCGTCGCTGAGTGATTACTTCTTCATGAAATCTCTCAAAAAATTGTTTCGTGATCATCATCAACCTTACGAGCTCTTCCAGAATATCAATTGAATTTATGTTGAGAGAGACCATCCTTGCCCTCGATGATTAGTGTTATCATCGACCACTCTACTGCCTTCCCTCCAACACAAACTTGTTTGTGTTTTGTGTTATACCTTGAGTTCCTTGCTATCCAGCAATTGCTCTTCTTTACCTTGGAGTATTACCATCCTTTATGTCAAGAATGTCGTGAGAATTTCACCACCTCCTGAGAATTCTTGGTATTGTGATACTTCTCACCATCACCATTTTTCTTGGTCCCTGTGTTGAATCCAACAAGTGGACGGTGTCGTTTGGATGCTTTCCTTCTAGCAACCCTATTGCTTTGAAGTTAATGGTCGACATTTCATTATTAGACCATTGGTTATCGAATCACCATTATAACATTGGTCGTGCAACCCAACCCATACTTTGGGCGCACCTTTCCACCAATGTTTAATTGAGTATGTTTTCCTCGAGCATACCTCATTATATCATTTGATCTGACAAATGCTATCTCCCTGTTCACCTAATTGTGGAAATCCATCTTTTGGAAAATCCCAATGAATTTCGCTGAGTTCATCAGCCACCTCCGCATCCTCTCCTTGGTTTAATGATGAACTCATGACTCGGAACTTGTTTCCATAGTTTATTTCCCGAGAATCTTGCAACTCCATCACGTCAAATTGAGTTGCACCTTTTCTTCTCAGGCATCCTGAGTCCTTGACACCAATCAGATCTGAATTCCGGCCAGATATGATGGTTGGAACATACTTTCAAGAGTTATAACATTGGTCCTCTTATGACTCGGTAAGGTGATGTCATGCCTAGCACTCCTGACCAGGGGACCCAGTGTTATAGTTTCCTTTTTAACAAGGTTATCCATTCTTCCATGAGGAAATTGTAAGACTTATTCTATAAGTTGTTTTCGATGGATCCTTTGTATCCAAAGCCTGACCTTTGCTTGAAGACCATGTCAATATTGTCTCGAAGCATATTTGTGGTACTCTGATTTTTAATAAGAACATTTGAAGCACCATGCTAAATGTTTCTTCTTGAAATTACCCAAACACCGTTGTATGGGTAATGTCATGAAATTTCTCTCATCTTATCTAAAGGGTTTTCTACCTTATATCCTGTCTTGGATATCATCCTCTGCTTGACTTTGGGAAGGATATACCCTTGAAATATGTGTTTAAACACAGTTTCCTTTCCATTGTTATGTTTAATATGAAGATCACCTTTTCCTTTCCAATGTTTGGTTTAACCTTTATTGTGACCTATAGGATCTAAGCGGTAATATTCTCCTGCTTTTGTAAACACCTCGGTGTACAATTCTGCCAGAAAGACCCTGTTAATTTTGTTGATGACATTCCGGTAACCACCGATGGACGAGAACTTTGCCTATTGGTCTGCCTTGTCTTAACGAGCAGGAAAATGGTTCTCTTCGTCCCTCGCCCTTGGTACCAGCGTTGTTGCCAACATAACTGACAGGCTATCCACTGACATGCCTCCCTGTCGCGGTTGTGCAAGATGTCACCACCCTTCCTACTTTCAACCCACATGTTGGGCCCATAACCCACAGGTCCACTGGATCGAAACCTGACTCTCCTTTACAACCTGGATTCTAATGTATCCTTTGCACCTGGCTTCGTATGTGATTCACGAGCTAAATGTTATACCACTATTCATCTTGGAATCAAACACCATGTTATTCTCGTTGTTCAAACCCCCATTCCAGCTTCTGTCTAGTCCTTGAATGATTGCCAACCCATTTGAAACTTTGGTACCATCGTATATTGCACTCAACGAATTCACTGAAATACAACTCGTGGGGGTACCTTGTGTATTTCCCATTGAGTTCACCTTCAGATGCCCATCTTTTTGGAGATGCGTTCTTCCCAAGCTTTTCCCCTTGATCGCGTTCGTAGGACGATAGAGATCCCGGAGAAAGGATGAAGACTTCATCATGATGCCTTGAAATAGAGAATGAAGACATCAACATAATGGATCGACCTCTTCGAGAAGAGCAACCAAGACCGACGACACCTGTTAGAATTGCGTAACCAGAACTTTCCCCCTTACTCCCCTCTTAAATCTCGGGACGAGATTTCTTGTAGTGGAGGAGAATTGTGACGCCCGGATAATCATGCTACAGTAATCCCATGTTAACGATGCCATGTCACCACGGTTACTATTTTTAAATCTCGCGTTAATTCGAAACCGCTTCAAAATTCAAATTTAAATTAATGGCAAACAACAACAGTTTTTAAAAGTGAAAACAAAAATGTTCGGGCGGTGCCATATTTTGTTTAAGTAAATATGGTGTAATAAACACATTTTTATAAAGTGCCTAGATAATTTAAAATGATTTAAAACAGGAAAGAAAATAAATAAAAAGAAAAGACTAAACATGATTAAAACAAAAACAAAACAAAGTAAAAGGACCCCCCCCTAGCTGGGCCTTGGCCCAGCAGGCTACTGGGCCGCCAGGCCGGCCCAACCGCGGCCGCTACTACTCCCCACCGGGAGCCAGAAACCTTAGCCCCTCTCCCCCACTACCCCGACCCCCACTCTCTCTCGCTCGCTCCCCCACTCCCCCCGATTTCTAGATCGGGGCAAACCACCCCCTCCCCCAGTCGGCCCGCTTGTTCCACTCCCCCTCTTCAGGATCGGGGGCGTTCGCCGCCGCCGCCACCTGGAATCCCCGCTGGAGCCACCCCACCACCCGCCGTCGTCGGTGCCGCCTTCCCTTCTTCGTCGCTCGTCCTCGCCAGACGCCGTCAATGCAGGCCGCCGCCGCACACCGTCACCGCCTCCCGCCACCTCTTCGCCGGAGCCGCCCACCGTCGTCGTCGCCTCCTCGTCCTCACGCCTCGCTCAGCTACAGGGCTCTGTGAGCCCCCCTTCCCTTCCCCTCTTCCTCCCTGGTAGATCTGCCATCGTGACCGTCTGAGCCTCGCTCTCACCATGCTCACTGCACGCGTGGCACGCACGTCGCGCCGCGTCTCCTCATCCCACGCTGGTCCCTCTTCCCTCTGTCCTCGCGTGAGCACCACCGCTTCGGCTCGCCCGTCGCCTTACCGCTGCACATGCCAACCGTGCCGCCCCGCACCAGCGCACCGTGTCGCCATGGTTGTGACCTGCGCCCCTTGCCGTACGCGCTCCAGCGCCCGCTCGCGGATGCTGCCACCCTGCTCCGATCCGTTAGCCTCATCGACGCTCTCCTCCGCTCCGGCCAGTGCCCGGGGCCAGCCGGGCTTTGCCTGCCTCCGGTGCCCGTTAGCGCCTGGGCGCCCGCTAGTGCCCGCACGCCCGCGCGCCCGATAGGCCTTCTGGACTATGATAGTGGGGCCGCACGCCCCAGCCCCAGAACATTTTTTTAAAATAATAATAATAATAATGAAAATAATAATTAAATCAATTAATTCATTAACTAAATTAAATAACTTAATTAATCGTGTTTAATTAACCTAATCATTTAACTAAACTAATTAAAATTGTTTAGTTAATCTATTAATAAACAGTCAATGACAGTGGGACCCACATGTCAGTTTGACTAAGTCAACTGACTGTTTGACCAATGACATCATGCTGACATCACGCTGACGTCATAATTACATTTTCTAATTAAATTAAATCTGTTAATTCTAAAAATGATAAAATCCTTTTAAAATTAATATAAAATAAACCGTAGCTCGGATGAAAATACGTTGTACATGAAAGTTGCTCAGAACGACGAGACGAACCCGGAAACGCAGCCCGTTCATCTGTCACGCGTCCCTAGCATAGTGAACCTGCAACATTTCACCTCCGGTTTATCTGTCCGGAAACACGGAACACCGGGGATACTTTCTCGGATGTTTCCCCCCTTCACCGGTATCACGTCACACCGCGTTAGAACACGTCTAGCTCTGCTTGTTGTACTGTTATGCACTTGCTTGCTATGTATTTACTGTTTCTCCCCCCTCTTCTCTCCGGTAGACCCCATGCCGATGCTGATGCCCCTGTGGTCGACTACGTCACCGACGACCCCTCCTTGCCAGAGCAACCAGGCAAGCCCCCCCCCCCTTGATCACTAGATATCGCCTATTCTCCTCTATACTGCTTGCATTAGAGTAGTGTAGCATGTTACTGCTTTCCGTTAATCCTATTCTGATGCATAGCCTGACATTGTTGCTACATCTGTTGATACCTTACATGCAATCCTAAACACTTAGTATAGGATGCTAGTTTATCATCATTGGCCCTACATTCTTGTCAGACTGCCTTGCTATACTATTGGGCCGTGATCACTCGGGAGGTGATCACGGGTATATACTATACATACATACATACTGTACAGATGGTGACTAAAGTCGGGTCAGCTCGATGAGTACCCGCAAGTGATTCTGATGAGGGGGCTGAAAGGATAGGCGGCTCCATCCCGTTAGAGGTGGGCCTGGGTTCCCGACGGCCCCCGACTGTTACTTTGTGGCGGAGCGGCAGGGCAGGTTGAGACCACGTAGGAGACAGGTGGGCCTGGCCCTGTTCGACGTTCGCGGATACTTAACACGCTTAACGAGATCTTGGTATTTGATCTGAGTCTGGCTACTGGCCTATACGCACTAACCAACTACGTGGGAAAGATATGGGCACTTAACGTCGTGGTATCAGCCGAAGCCTTCTTGATGTCAGCGACTGAGTGGCACGCGCCGGATTGGAACGTAAGCTTGCCCTTGTATTAAGGGGGCTAGTTCTGCTTCCGGCCGCGTTTGCAACATGCACAGTGTGCAAAGGGCGATGGGCCTAGACCCCTACGCCATAGGAGTTAGACCGGCGTGCTGACCTCTCTGTTAGGCCTAGGTGCGGCTGCGACATGTTGATCTTCCGAGGCCGGGCATGACCCAGGAAAGTGTGTCCGGCCAAATGGGATCGAGCGTGTTGGGTTATGTGGTGCACCCCTGCAGGGAAGTTAATCTATTCGAATAGCCATGATCTTCAGTAACAGGACGACTTGGAGTTGTACCTTGACCTTATGACAACTAGAACCGGATACTTAATAAAACACACCCTTCCAAGTTCCACAGACAACCCGGTGATCGCTTTTCCACAGGGCGACGAGGGAAGGATCGCCGGGTAGGATTATGCTATGGCGTTGCTAATGGAGATGCTACTTGGAGATGCTACATGGAGATGCTACTTGGAGGACTTCAATCTACTCTCTTCTACATGCTGCAAGACGGAGGATGCCAGAAGCGTAGTCTTCGATAGGACTAGCTATCCCCCCCTTATTCTGGCATTCTGCATTTTAGTCCACCGATATTGCCTCTTTACACATATACCCATGCATATGTAGTGTAGCTCCTTGCTTGCGAGTACTTTGGATGAGTACTCATGGTTGCTTTTCTCCCCCTTTTCCCCCTTCCCTTCTACCTAGTTGTCGCAACCAGATGTCGGAGCCCAGGAGCCAGACGCCACCGTCGATGACAACTCCTACTACACCGGAGGTGTCTACTACTACGTGCAGCCCGCTGACGTCGACCAAGAGTAGTTTAGGAGGATCCCAGGCAGGAGGCCTATGCCTCTTTCGATCTGCATCCCAGTTTGTGCTAGCCTTCTTAAGGCAAACTTGTTTAACTTATGTCTGTACTCAGATATTGTTGCTTCCGCTGACTCGTTTATGTACGAGCACTTGTATTCGAGCCCTCGAGGCCCCTGGCTTGTAATATGATGCTTGTATGACTTATTTTACTTTTAGAGTTGTGTTGTGATATCTTCCCGTGAGTCCCTAATCTTGATCGTACACATTTGCGTGCATGATTAGTGTATGATTGAATCAGGGGCGTCACAGGGGCGCTACTAATAAGGCGCTACAGCTAACATATAGCAGTAGCGCGTGGTCATCGGCGCTACTGCTACACAAGTGTAGCAGCAGCGCGGTTACTGGGAGCACGCTACTGCTAGTAGCTCTAGCGCCCTTTGCAGCAACGCGCTACTGCTATAGAGGTGCTGCTGCTAACTTCTATACACTCGCTACTGCTAATTTAACAGGTTTTTTTGTTTTTTTGGGCATATTTGTTTTGTATTTGAACAGTCTTTATAGAAGAATCTTTAGCACATAGAAATGTCATCATGATACACATACAAATGCCTGCGAGACCATGAATATAATCATAGCATATACATACAAATAGTCTCATCATAATCATCATCCAACACAAAGTGGTCTCTCGTCATCATCTGAAAATAGCGATACAAGTCCTTGATTACTTGCAAATGCATCGTCATCCATCTAAACAATGGTATATGCGAGAAGAGCTATCACTTTGAGTACATGAGTTCGTATCCCTCTCTCGCATTAGCCTGAACCTAAACTAACTACTGCCTGTCGCTCGGAAACCGGAAACTGGCAACACCTGGGCCTGACACTCCGGCCACTCATCGTATATATACTCCTGGTGTAGCACTTCTTCGCCATCGATGATCTATGCACCTGCATCGTCACATGAGTCGATGATATGCAACATATATAGTTGAGCAACAGAAAGAGACAGACTTGACAAAAATAGAAACAACATATCATAAGCATAAATAACAAAGTTCATCGTACCCAAAATGCCCTAACTAGAGTGATCTTCGCTAGTCGAGGAGGAGGACGGTTTAATTACATCACAAATAAAGTTTCACTGCGCATAACTCAAAGTTTTGTCATACAGAAAGTATGGAGTAAGCAGACACATTGTCATATATCGACAATCACTCCAACATGTCGTGCCATCCATCGAGGTCAGGGAGATAGTCCCCGAGCTTAGTGAAAGGCTTCATGTCGAGACGCTGAGATGCTATCCATGTTCGGATGTCTTCCCGCGACATTTGTCCTTCTCCGTAGAACATCCCTGTTTTTCCGACGACCTCTTTCATGATGATTTGGGCAAGTTCGCGCTGGATGTTATAGAACTCAGCTCGAAGTCGATGATCCTCGATATCTCCTATGTCCTTTGCCCATTGCAGAATATGGGCATCGCCAGATCTAGGTGACATGTGAAGGTTCTGGTGATCCCGTCTGTACTCCAGCATGTGGTGTAGGACACAGAATCCATCATTAAGAGAATCGTTCGGTTGCTGGATGCAGCAGAAGTCGGTCTTATGGTTGTTAGGAACCCGTTGCCTCTTTGCTTTCGGTTCTACACCGGCTCCGCTCCCCGAGGCAGCACCGGTCTCAGCGCCGGTCTCAATGCCGGTCTGAATCTCAGCGCCGGTCTCAGTCTCAGCACCGGTCTGCGTGTCGGTCTCATTCCCCGATGCCACCGGTGGGCCCAGCAACAACATCAATTGATCATCGGTAAGGCTAAAATATTCGTCTGCCACCAGGTAGACGTCGTCGCAATCACCAGAACCCTGTCCTTCATCGTTGCTAGCCATGTTTCCTATGACTAAATCTAGTCAATTAATTCTAGACCTAATAAAATGAATAATGACATAAAAAAGGACTATTGTTTTGCAGGAATGTTGACTCCTTCCTGGTGCGGCAAATCCCAGGCACTCGATATGTCCTGGTTTGTAGCACAAGTCATGCCGAAATTCACGGAAAATTTCGGCATGACCTTTGCTAAAAAGTGGACAAACCGAGAACCTGAAATTTGCCGGAATAGAAATGAATCAACATTACGGCAAAACATAGGCCACTCAACATCATTCCCTGGAAACAACAAAGCCACTTGGGCACAATCGAACAACTTCAATGAAAAGATATAACATGAGCAAACAGTATTGAGGAATTTGCATATAACATGGCCACTTCAATGAAAAGATATAATCAACAATAATGGAATATGCAAATGAACATTAATGACATATAGCTACTGTTCTGTTTGACCAAGTTTTTGAAAAGAAAAACAATTCTGTTTTTTGTTTATAGCTAAATGCCATAGCTACTGTTTTTTATTTATAGCTAAATACTTTTGTTTTTTGTCTAAAGCTAAAAGTCTAGGAACTACATTTTCTCTAACCCTTTTGACCTCACTAGAATTTGCACAGCAAGACCTTAGTACCTACACCCAATTTCTTCAGAAATATTCAGGTCCATAGTCCAAATAATTCAAATTTCATTTGAATGAAATTTGGAACAAATTCAGGTCCGTAGTCAAAATATTTTTTAATAGCTAAGTGTTTTTTGTTTATACCCTCTGTTAATTTAAATCTAAATGCTACTATTATTTATATACCCTCTATTGGTTTAAAGCTAAATGGAATTACTGTTTACGAATTTTCATAAAAATTGCCCTAGCTAATTTCCTAAAAAAATGCAAATCATTTTTCCTAAATGCTATAAAATTCCTACTGCCCTAAAAAATCTAGGGTTCATATGAACACCTAGGGTTCATATGAACATCAACACAGTATCAACACATATATATAATTGCCCTAGCAGAGAGAAATAGGAGGGTAGGGACAGGAGAGGCATAGCCTTACAGTCGGCGGCGAGGGCAGGCTCTGGCTCGGGCAGCGGCGGTGAGGTCGAGGGCGGCGGCGGTGAGCTCGAGGGAGGCGACAATGAGGTCGACGACGGCCTCGGGCGGCGGCTGTGAGGTCGAGGGGGCGGCCTCATGCGGCGGCGGTGTGGTCGAAGGCGGCGGGCGGCGACGGTGTGGTCGAAGGTGGCCTCGGGCGATGGCGGTGTGGTCGAAGGCGCGCGGCAGGGCAACGGCGGCGATGGAGCAGTTGGGGGACAGGGGGAGTAGAGAGGGGGGGAAAGGACTTAGCAAAATTTTGAGCCAGGGCCGCCGGGATTTGAGTCAAACTAGCAGCAGCGCGTTTTGATGAAACGCGCTATAGCTAAGATAGCTATAGCGTGTTCCAGAGAAACGCGCTGCAGCTAACCCTTTCTGTTTTCTTTCTCTTTTTATTTTTTTTTCTTTACATTTTCTTTTTTTCATTTCTCCTTTTTCTATTTCTTTCATTTTCATTTACTTTTCTACTTCATTTTCTATTTATTTTCTTTTACATAGCAGTAACGCTGTAAAGAAGAAATGCGCTGCTACAATGTTTTTAGCAGTAGCGTGCTTCTGGGAGAAGCGCTACTACTATTCCTAGCCTACCGGCACCAGTGAGAGAATTTTAGTAGTAGCGCTTTTCTGTGGAGACGCGCTACTGCTAAAATAATGATTGTAGCATGGTTTTGCAACAAGTGCTACTACTAAGTAGCACTAGCGCCGAGTTTTGACCAACGCTACTGCTATACCTCTGTGTATAGCGTTTTCCCTAGTAGTGATAAGTTATGTATATAGATCAAAGCTATTTTGTTTGGTTTCGCTACCTCCTTAATATCTTATGTTCTGGTACTACTAATGTAAAAACTCAACTTTTCAGCGAGCTATGGAAAAAATGGTGGAACCACCACCTTTTGAAGGTGGCGAGGCAACTATAACCGCAATGTCAGCTCTTGCTGTAGTGGGTCAGTACCTGTCCACTAACAGTGCCAAAAGCACGTTCCTGCGTAATACTGGGTTGGTTGTTAAGGCAATATCGTCCAAACTGCCTCATGATCAAGATATGCAAGCTCTAAGCAATGTTTTATCTGCGCTCCAGACACAAGTCCATTCCCTAATAGAGACCCTTTGTGAAACAAGGAGAGACATTGTTGATGTCGTCAAGATATGCATGGTTTTGAAACCAGACTATCAGACATTTGCTATGTTGTTCAGGAGCCTAGGGTAAATGAAGGCGAGGGTTATGGTGCTCCACCGGACAATACAGCATGATTTTAAACGTAACAGTCAAGTCAAATGAACTGAGCTTCTGAACTTCTGGTGGTGCATTTATCTATTAGACTGTTAAGTTTTATGCCAACCTTCCTTTTGTTATATAGTTGTAATTTCTTTTGGTGCGATACAAAATTTATTCTTAACGTGCAACCACCGGCTGAAGAAAATAGCAAGCCATTTTTGTATAGTGTAGGGTGTTCCCTATATTTGCACTGGTGGCGATCTTTGATGCCGAGTGGATGTAATATGTGCAATCGCCTTAATAGCCTAGCATTAGTTTCGGCCTTATTTATTTCCTAGTCTTCTTTTTCCCTGGTTTGCTAGTGTCCGCAACAACCATGGGCCATATACGGGCCATAGGACCCATGGGTCTCCTACCAGCCGTAGGATCCATGGGTCTCCTACGGGCCATCGATAAATGGGCCTCCAACAGGGCCGTAGAATTGGTGGGCCTCGGGCCGTCGGATAAATAGGTCTACATGGGCCGTAAACGGGCGTAATTGGTATCCGCCCAGCACGGTAACAGGCCATTAACAGGCCGTAGGACAGCAAAGGTTTTATTCTGTCATAGGCATAACGGGTCGTTAATGGGCCAGAATATAGGACGGGCTGGAAACGGCGCACCGGGTTAACAGGCCAGAAACGGGCCGACTCTGGCCATGGGCCGAATTTAGCCCACTAGGGGAACAGGCCAGTAACGGGCCGACTCTTGCCATGGGCCAAATTTGGCCCATTAGGGGAATAGGCCAGTAATGGGCCGGAAGTAATCGAGGGCCGAAAAGGAGCCCAAGAATGTATGGGCCGTCAATTGGCCGAAAGCTAACACGGGCTGGAAATGGCCCATGTAAATCATGGACCGTTAACGGGTACAAGGAAAATTACTTTTCATTATGGGCTAGAGTCACCGTGGGCCTGTAAAGGGCCTAAAGATACGAAAGCCTCATATGGGCCAAAAGACATCATGGGCCATACATGCGCCGAAAGTGAAATGGGTTGGTGTTATATTCGACGGCCCACATGACATTGTTGGGCCGATTTCCTTTAGGGCCTAACGGGTCGTGAGTTACCGGGCCGTAAAATGGGCTATTTGCGAAGAGACCGTTAACAGGCTTTTCATGGGCCAGCCTGTTAACTTTTAACCAAGTCAAACGGGCCGGCTTTGTAAGCTAAATGGGCCAGTGGTGGGCCGTGGCATGTGTCAATATATCGTAGGCGCCTATCTGACCTACTGACGAGCTGACACGTGTTTCGTCCGGCCAATAAGAATTTTACACATGGAAATTTCCCATTGGTCGGGCTTGTTAACAGGTTATCAGATCCAAAACCCGACCCGATAGCTTCACAGTGTTCCGTTACGGTGGATGCCACGTGTCAGTCACCCTTGACGAAAGCACTTTTGTGACGCGCGATTTATCGTCATGGAAGTGTACACTTCCGTGATGATAATTTTGGTAATGTCATGGAGCACTTCTACGACAACACAGGTATGACTATCTTCGTTCTATCATAAAATCGTCATGGATGTACATGCATGACAAAAAGCGCGACCTACTGTGACAAACATGTATCATCACGGAAGTGTATTTTTTGTACTGCGAGGGGGCAGATCCGGCTTGAACTTGCCCAGTCAGGCGACGCTACGCAGCTCGATGGTGAAGACGCGGCAACCTGCTGTGGCCACCGGAGCCCTTTGCTGGCGCGGGGCTTGCTCTTGGTGGTGCCCGCGCACTGCCGCCAGGGGTAGCACGATATCTTGGCGCGCCAGGACGCGGTCTTGTCGTGCTGGTGCAGGGAGCACGGGAGCACCTTCTTGAGGTCGAGGAATTTCTTGGCAGCTTCTTTCTTGTCGCGCGGGCGCTAGACGTAGTGGGTCACGTCCAGGAGCCACGCCCCTTGGAGCCAGGGCGCCATCTTGGGAGAGAGGTGGCGGAGTCGCTCCCTGCACCGCATCGCCCATACATGACAGAGGGCGAGGCCGTGAGAGGGACGGCGCGGGAGAGCCCCCTGCGGCGCTGACGAGCTCGGTGATGCAAGCGAGCCACTCTTCATAGAGGTCATCAATGGGGCGGTAGTGAAAGAGCTCACATGCCAGGAGCAACGCGGCCTGTGCGTCCGTGGGGGCGCGACGAGCGTGAGACGACGAACCAGCTGGAGTCAGCGACGGTGTGGCGATGCGGCCTTCTTGCCGCACCGAGGGGTGCAGCGAAGATGCTTGCTGCTTGTTCCCCACCGGGCCGGTGGCGGCGTTGGCGGCAGGCGATGGAGAATGATGAGGATGCCCGCTGACGGGAGCCGTCTGGGTGACGCGGGCGGCGAGAGCAGCTCGGCGCTCGGTGCGAGCTCGCTGAGCGTCTGCCATGGATGCGACGAAGCTATGGGACGCAGATCAACGGAAAGAAGATCCCGTCGCACCACTACCAGGCGCGCCAAATGTCGGATATCGGGTTCCGGCAAAACCCTTATGGTTTGAGCGCTAGGTGCGCATGAAGATCTCTCCCTACTGAAACATGCCCACAGCCTCGCCGCGAATTCTAAGCTAGCATGATGAACAACACAAGAGACACGAGGTTTATACTGGTTCGGGCCACCGTTGTGGTGTAATACCCTAATCCAGTGTGTGGTGGGGTGGATTGCTTCTTGGGATGATGATGAACAGTACAGAGGAAGAACAGCCTTGTGAGGAGAGGTGTTCTTGTGCTTGGTGGTGTGCTTGGAGAGGATTCGATCCGTCTCTGTTGGCTCTAGATGAGATGCCTTCTACTATGGTGGCTAGCCCTATATATAGAGGCCCTGGTCCTCTTCCCAAATATTGAGCGGGAAGGAATCCAACAACGGCCATTTCGAAAGGGGACAACTAGTACAAGCTATCCTGACTAAAGGTGGTCTTCGACTGCCAAAGGTGCTGGTGATGACGCCATCTTGGGCTCCACGGTGACCTCCGTCCTGCCGCTCTGTTGGTCTTGGTATTGTTGCACCGATATGGAAACCTTTGTCTGATGCCTCGGTACTCCGCGCCTGCACTGGCCTCCTTTGCACCAAAGAGGAAACGAGGACACTGCACAAGCTGGTGCCCGCCTGGTCTTGATCGTCACGGCTTGCTCAAGAGCACATCATGAGGTATCCCTCGCCTTGATCTCGCTGCCTCCTCGCGAGCCTGCCTGGTGAGGCCACCCCTGAGGAGGCCTTGCGTCGTCCTCCCTGCGAGGCTTGGCCCCTTGCGAGGGTCTTGAGCTTTGGTTGATGAAGACGGACCATACTAGGCCACTAGTTGAACCACGCTGTAGGCCTCAGGCCGGCAAGTCCTGGGAACCCCGTTCGCAGAACGCCAACAGTAGCCCCCGGGCCCAAGCCGTTCTCGGGCTTGGCTTAGCAGCGAAGCTGAAGGGCAAGTGCGGAGCGCCACGGGCCCCAACAACCTGCAACCTTGGTTGCCGCGTGGCGATTGATTGTACATGGGCGTCTCCGCTTCCCCATGCTGCCTCGGCAACTGCCCGATTTGACGAGTCCCTGCTGCATGCAAAAAGAGTCATCATTACCTATGATCGTGGTGGTCGACGGTTGTCCTCCCTTGGGCTATAAATGGGGGGAGGCGAAAGCCCGTTATGCCCATCTCCTCTTGCTCTGCCTACTTCTTCTCCCTTGCTCCACCTCCATTCTTGATGCCAATGGCACCGATACACAGATTCTCAGCCGAGGAGAAGGGGAAGGCTCCCCGGGAGGGACCTGATCCGCTCCCGCCGAAGAAACGGCTGGTCCCCTACCGCCGCGACGAGGTTGCGAGGCCGGAGACGACGAGGCCCTGGTGCGAGCGGCCACCTCCTGGGTTCCCGCTACCCCTGTACGCCCGGGCCGAGGGCCCTGGAGAAAGGGACGATGAGCGACGCCGCCCGTGCCGCAGGCGAGGTCGACGAGCCATGGCGGTACGCGTTGTTGCTCCTGGAGTCCATGCCGCGGACTCCTCTCACGAGCTCGCGCTTCATGCTGCGATGCCTCCAAGCACCTGGATCCGCTTCCCTTCATTCTTCGCAACTGAGATGCCTCGAGGGGGCCTCTTGAGCTTTGTCTACAGCACGCCGACTGCGGCGCTCCGGCGACCGGAGCAGAGGTTGAAGTCGTCGCTCCGGGCAAGGTCTTCATGACCCGAGGCTGGGGCGAGGTCACCCGGGTCTGCCGAACAAGGGGTGCCCTCGTGATTCATTTTGAATATGACGGTGCCTCCTTGTTGCTCCTCAAGTTCTTCGACGCAGAAGGCCGCCGCCTGGAGTGCTGCCCCAGAGGAGGCAGTCAGGACATCGACGTGGCAAGGCCTAGGCCTGCCGCTCGCTTCCCCACTGGCTCCTCTGGCTACAGCAGCGACGCTTGGGAGTGTCCACCGACTCTCCCGAGCTCTTGTGACTCCAGAGACAAGCGACGACAGCTACGTGCCCCCGAGCTCACGCCGTGCTCGGAGCAAGGAGGCTGCATCAGGACGTCGCCGCAGCTGATCTGGATGGGGTTGGCGTCGGCCTCTCGTGGCCCACTGTTGATGATGGCGCCAGCCATGGGGGCGCGGGTAGTTAGAACTCCTTAGGAATCTCGTCTTTTGTTCCCTGCGAGGAATCGAGAAAACACCCCGTGGGGGCATGTAAAGGGTCTGCGCTGCCTTTTGATGATGTGATCCTTGTTATGAAACTATGTGAATGGTTGTCCTGTCCCGGCTCAGTTCCCCCTTTCTAACCCCGCGACGACTTAGCACTCTACGCTGACAGGTCCCGGTCCCCAGGCAGGCTTCATCCGTCGCTGGTATGCGAGGTCGCGATGCCGTGGTCAAAGGCCAGGAGGTGAGCGGCCCGAGGTCCAGTAAGAGCCCCTGAGGCGCGATGCTTAGGAGGTCCCCTTTAGCGTGCAAGCAGCCGCCGATAGGCCAGAAAGGAAGGCAACGTTGCCGTTACAGGGCCGCAGCAAGTGAAGATCGTGCGTCGCAACGATCAGCTGATTCAGGCGTGAAACTTATCTTGATGACATGGAGTCGCTCCTTCGCGTTGTGCCAGACTTGTGCATTGGCAGCTGGGATGTAGCTGGGTTAGGCCCTCGCGAGCTTCCCCTCTCTTCCCCACACTCTCCTTTGTGCTCTACGTCCTCAGGTCCCGGCCCTCGATCGAGCTCAGCTGTCGCTGGTATGCCAGGTCATGATGCCGTGGACAAGGCTAGGGGGTGAGGGCTAGAGAGCCAGTAAGAACTCCTGAGTCACGATGCTCAGGAGCCCACCTTTTAACGTGCAATCGGATCGTGTGGGAAAGAGAGAGAGAGCTTGTGGTGCCACCTGCTATAGACCTCAGGAGGTTCCTGTAAACCAACACGAGAAAAGCACGGGTTGCCATTATGATTGCCAGCCGGCCATTGGTTGCTCCGAGAGAGTGGTGAGGGCACTGAGGGCCTAGTGAGGTTACACTTGCGGGGCTGCCGCGGGCCAGAGCTCGACCACTCAGATTTGTCGATGTTTTAGGGACGGACCCATGCGCAAGCATTGTGCCAGCGCGAGCAGCTCCAAAGGTAGATGCCAATCGAGCAGGCGATAATCACAGGCAGGTTAAGCACGAAGGGCAAATCAGCTTAGATAAATGCATGAGGGATACATGCCACTGGGTCAGGCCCGAGCGGCTTGGGGATGATGCAGCCCGAGGGGCGCCCCCAGCAAGGTAAACTAAAGGCATAAGCAAAAGGGATACATGCCGTAGGGATAGACCAAGCGGCCTGGGAATGATGCAGCCCTGAGGGCTCCTAGCTGAAATGAACTCGAAAGATGTCACCTGGTACCATTGTAGAGGGGGTGTTGGGGTAGCTGAATACGCGTGGTGAAGAGGCCGACCCGCACGAGCCACCGGAGCCCTGAGCCTCGAGAGGCTCCAGGGATCCAGGCGGTTCCCCGAGGACCATCTCCATCTCCACCAGGACCGCGTGATGCCTGGCCTCCTGAGCTGCCAGAATGCTTCGCGGATGGCACTGGTGGGTAGCAGCGCGTTCAGCAGGCCGAAAGGCATGCGAACGTAGCTGTGCGGCGGACCCTTGCAGCATCCCACGCACGAAGGCCAGAGGCGCTCCTGAGATGCGGCTCAGTTGAGCCCTGGGACATCGATGCAGATGCGCAGCCCACCATCCTCGCCTGGATGGGGAGTTGTTCCAGGCAAACGGCGGTCGCCGCGTATGACTCTTGCTTCCTGAAGCTCCTGAGTGGCCTTGGTGATGAACTCCTGAGGGTTTGGTTTTCCTTGCCCCGTGCCTTACGGAGGAAAACATGTTGCAAAGCACGCCTCCAAGTGGTGCCCGAGCGCCTCCCTCGTGATTTTGGCAAAGTCCGAGGCCCTCGAGAAGAGAGCCCCCGAGCCCTGCCCGAGGAGTGATCCGGGCATGCCTTCCTATGCGCTGGAAGGAGGCGCCCCTTGCACGGGCGTGGATCCTGATGCGGCACCCCCCGAGATGCCTGCCTCCTGAGACCTTGAGCCGGGCGATGTCTTCTTCTTCTTGGGAACTGCCTCAGGAGGGTTCTCGCCCTTGCTGTCTGGGTCCTCGATTGATGCATCTTGGAAGGCGCACTCGAGGGAGCACACCGCATCTTTCTCTTCACAGGGGACTGTGATGATCCTGCCGCTTCCTGGCATCTTGAGGATGTTGTAGCCGTGGTGGGTCACCGCCATGAACTTGGCTAGGGCTGGATACCCGAGGATGGCATTGTATGGCAGGCGGATGTGGGTGACGTCGAAGTCGATGAGCTCGGTGTGGTAGTTGTTGCGCTGCCCGAAGGTGACAAGGAGGCGGACCTACCCTATTGGGGTGGTGGAGCCGTCAGTAACTCCTGAGAAAGGCTTGGTAGGCTGAAGTTGATCATATGGCACTTGAAGGTTGTTGAACGTTTCTACAAACAGGACGTTGAGCCCTGCACCTCCATCGATGAGGGTTCTAGTGACTTGCACGTTGCTGATGACTGGGGAACAAAGCATTGGGAGAATGCCAGCAGTAGCCGCACACTTGAGTTGATCTGCTGAGCTGAAGGTGATGGCGCACTTGGACCACCTGAGTGGGCGCATGGCCTCGAGCCTGGGAAGGACTGCATTCACCTCGCGAGCGAACTGCTTGAAGATGTGCTGAGAGGCTGGGGCCTGGGCTCCGCCCAAAATGCAAGCAATGGCACGTGGCTCCTGGAAGCCCCCAGCCTCCTTGTCCAGGTGGTGGTCGTTGTTCCTTCTTGGCGGTGGCCGCAGAGGAGGAAGGCCTGCGTTGCCCTGCGGGCAGTCCTCGCAAGGCTGATCCCTCAAGGGTCCCTCGCGAGGCTGGTCCTGTCAGCGATCCTCACGACGTCGGTCACGCCATTCCTAGCGAGGGCCTCGATCGTCCCATCGTCCTCCGCCTCATCCTCCTCCTCGGTCGTAACCCCGGTCATTGCGCTCGGGGCGTCAACCGAAGCGTCCTTCTCAAACGGCCCTGAGCTCTTGGCATTCGTTGGTGTTGTGGGTGTGGAGGTTGTGGTAGGCGCAGAATGGTCGGCTGCCCTTGGACGACTCCGGCTGGTCCCTGCCGTGCTTCGTGTCTGGTTCTGCTACAAGCACGGCTGCTCCTTTGCGCTTCACATTCTTGGCATTGGCCTTCTTCTCTTCTGGGTCTGCAGCTGGAAGCTCGAGGAGGGAGAGGCATCCCTCCTCAGCTCTTGCGCACTTGGTCGCTAGGTTGAACTGTTGGGGAACGTAGTAATTTCAAAAAAATTCCGACGCACACGCAAGATCATGGTGATGCATAGCAACGAGCGAGGAGAGTGTTGTCCACGTACCCTCGTAGACCGAAAGCGGAAGCGTTAGCACAACATGGTTGATGTAGTCGTACGTCTTCACGATCCGACTAATCCAAGTACCGAACGTACGGCACCTCTGAGTTCAGCACACGTTCAGCTCGATGACGTCCCATGAACTCCGATCCAGCAGAGCTTTGCGGGAGAGTTCCGTCAGCACGACGGCGTGATGACGGTGTTGATGATGCTACTGACGCAGGGCTTCAGCTAAGCACCACTACGATATTACCGAGGTGGAATATGGTGGAGGGGGACACCGCACACGGCTGGGAGAGATCAACAGATCAACTTGTGTGTTTATGGGGTGCGCCCCGGCCACGTATATAAAGGATGGAGGGAGGAGGAGGCCGGCCCTCATAGGGCGCGCCCAAGTGTGGAGTCCTACTAGGACTCCCTAGTCCTAGTAGGATTCCTCCCCCCACATGGAATAGGAAAAAGGGAAGGGAGAAGGAGAAGGAAGGAAGCCCCCCCCCCTCCCTAGTCCAATTCGGACAAGTCCATGGGGAGGGGTGCGGACACCCTTTGAGCCCTTTCTCCCCTTTCCTGTATGGCCCATTAAGGCCCAATACGAATTCCCGTAACTCTCCGGTACTCCGATAAATACCAGTATCACTCGGAACCTTTCCGATGTCTGAATATAGTCGTCCAATATATCGATCTTTATGTATCGACCATTTTGAGACTCCTCGTCATGTCCCCGATCTCATCCGGGACTCCGAAGTACCTTCGGTACATCAAAACGCATAACTCATAATATAAATCGTCATCGAACGTTAAGCGTGCGGACCCTACGGGTTTGAGAACTATGTAGACATGACCGAGACACGTCTCCGGTCAATAACCAATAGCGGAACCTGGATGCTCATATTGGCTCCCACATATTCTATGAAGATCTTTATTGGTCAAACCACATAACAACATACGTTGTTCCTTTTGTCATCGGTATGTTACCTGCCCGAGATTCGATCGCCGGTATCTCAATACCTAGTTCAATCTCGTTACCGGCAAGTCTCTTTACTCGTTATGTAATGCATCTCATCCAGCAACTAAATCATTAGTCACATTGCTTGCAAGGCTTATAGTGATGTGCATTACCGAGAGGGCCCAGAGATACCTCTCCGACAATCGGAGTGACAAATCCTAATCTCAAAATACGCCAACTCAACAAGTACCTTCGGAGACACCTGTAGAGCACCTTTATAATCACTCAGTTACGTTGTGACGTTTGGTAGAACACAAAGTGTTCCTCCGGTAAACGGGAGTTGCATAATCTCATAGTCATAGGAACATGTATAAGTCATGAAGAAAGCAATAGCAACATACTAAACGATCAAGTGCTAAGCTAACGGAATGGGTCAAGTCAATCACATCATTCTCTAATGATGTGATCTCGTTAATAAAATGACAACTCATGTCTATGGCTAGGAAACTTAACCATCTTTGATTCAACGAGCTATTCAAGTAGAGGCATACTAGTGACACTTTGTTTGTCTATGTATTCACACATGTACTAAGTTTTCGGTTAATACAATTCTAGCATGAATAATAAACATTTATCCTGAAATAAGGAAATAAATAATAACTTTATTATTGCCTCTAGGGCATATTTCCTTGAGTCTCCCACTTGCACTAGAGTCAATAATCTAGTTCACATCATCATGTGATTTAACACCAATATTCATATTTGTATATGATTAACACCCATAGTTCACATCGTCATGTGACCACATCCCAAAGGGTTTACTAGAGTCAATAATCTAGTTCACATTGCTATGTGATTAACACCCAACGAGTACTAAGGTATGATCATGTTCTGCTCGTGAGAAAAGTTTAGTCAATGGGTCTGTCACATTCAGAGCCGTATGTATTTTGCAAATATTCTATATCTACAATGCTCTGCACGGAGCTATTCTAGCTAATTGCTCCCACTTTCAATATGAATCTAGATTGAGACTTAGAGTCATCTGGATCGGTGTAGAAGCTTGCATCGATATAACTCTTTACGACGAGCTCTTTTATCACCTCCATAATCGGGAAATATTTCCTTATTCCACTAAGGATAATTTTGATCAATGTCCAGTGATCTACTCCTAGATCACTATTCTACTCCCTTGCCAAACCAGGGCAGGGTATACAATAGGTTTGGTCCATAGCATGGCATACTTTTATAGAGCCTATGACTGAGGCATATGGAATGACTTTCGTTCTCTTTCTATTTTATGCCATGGTCGGGATTTGAGTCTTACTCAATTTCACACCTTTGCAACATAGGCAAGAACTCTTTCTTTGACTGTTCCATTTTGAACAACTTCAAAATCTTGTCAAGGTATGTACTAATTGAAAATCTTATCAAGCGTTTTGATCTATCTCAATAGATCTTGATGCTCAAAATGTAAGTAGCTTTACTGAGGTCTTTCTTTGAAAAACTCCTTTCAAATACTCCTTTATGCTTTCCAGAAAATTCTACATTAGTTCTGATCAACAATATGCCATTCACATAAATTTATCAGAAATGTTGTAGTGCTCCCACTCACTTTCTTGTAAATACAGGCTTCACCGCAAGTCTGTATAAAACTATATGCTTTGATCAGCTCATCAAAGCGTATATTCCAACTCCGAGATGCTTGCACCAGTCCATAGATGGATCGCTGGAGCTTGCACATTTTGTTAGCACCTTTAGGATAGACAAAACCTTCTGGTTGCATCATATACAACTCTTCTTTAAGAAATCCATTAAGGAATGTAGTTTTGACATCCATTTGCCAAATTTCATAAAATGCGACAATTGCTAACATGATTCGGACAGACTTTTAAGCATCGATACGAGTGAGAAAATCTCATTGTATTCAACACCTTGAACTTGTCGAAAAACTTTTTTCGACAATTCGAGCTTTGTAGATAGTAACACTACTATCAGTGTCCGTCGTCCTCTTGAAGATTCATTTATTTTCTATGGCTTGCCGATCATTGGGCAAGTCAACCAAAGTCCACACTTTGTTCTCATACATGGATCCCATCTCAGATTTCATGGCCTCAAGCCATTTCACGGAATCTGGGCTCATCATCGCTTCCTCATAGTTCATAGGTTCATCATGGTCTAGTAACATGACTTCTAGAATAGGATTATCGTACCATTCTGGTGTGGTATGTGCTCTGGAAGACTTACGAGGTTCTGTAGTAACTTGATGTGAAGTTTCATGATCATCATCATTAGCTTCCTTACTAATTGGTGTAGGAATCACTAGAACTGATTTTTGTGATGAACTACTTTCCAATTCGGGAGAAGGTACAATTACCTCATCAAGTTCAAATTCCCTCCCACTCACTTCTTTCAAGAGAAACTCCTTCTCTAGAAAGGATCCATCTTAGCAACGAATATCTTGCCTTCAGATCTGTGATAGAAGGTATACCCAATAGTTTCCTTTGGGTATTCTATGAAGACGCACTTCTCCAATTTGGGTTCAAGCTTATCAGGTTGAAACTTTTTCACATAAGCATCACAGCCCCAAAATTTTAGAAACAACAACTTTGATTTCTTGCCAAACCATAGTTCATAAGGCGTCGTCTCCAGGGATTTTGATGGTGCCCTATTTAAAGTGAATGCAACTGTCTCTAATGCATAACCCCAAAACAATAGTGGTAAATCGGTAAGATTCATCATAGATCGCACCATATCTAGTAAAGTACGATTACGATGTTTGGACACACCATTACATTGTGGTGTTCCAGGTGGCGTGAGTTGTGAAACTATTTCACATTGTTTCAAATGAAGACCAAACTCGTAACTCAAATATTTGTCTCCATGATCAGATCATAGAAACTTTCTTTTCTTGATACGATGATTTTCCACTTCACTCTGAAATTCTTTGAACTTTTCAAATGTTTCAGACTTATGTTTCATTAAGTAGATATACCCATATCTGCTCAAATCATCTAACGATACTTGACGTGAGACTTAACACTCATCGGATCGCATACATCAGTGTGTATTATTTCCAATAAGTCAGTTGTTCGCTCCGTTGTTCCTGAGAACGGAGTTTTAGTCATCTTTCCCAAAAGGCACAGTTTGCAAGCATCAAATGATTCATAACCAAGAGATTCCAAAAATCCATCTTTATGGAGTTTCTTCATGCGCTTTATACCGATATGACCCAAACGGTAGTGACACAAATAAGTTGCACTATCATTATCAATTTTGCATATTTTGGCATCAATATTATGAATATGTGTATCACTACGATCGAGATCCAACAAACTATTTTCATTGGGTGTATGACCATCGAAGGTTTTATTCATGTAAACAGAATAATAATTTATTCTCTGTCTTAGATGAATAATTGTATCGCAATAAACATGATCTAATCATATCTATGCTCAATGCAAACACCAAATAACATTTATTTAGGTTCAACACTAATCTCAAAAATATAGGGAGTGTGTGATGATGATCATATCAATCTTGGAAGCACTTCCAACACACATCGTCACTTCACCCTCAACTAGTCTTTGTTTATTCTGTAACTCCTGTTTCGAGTTACTAATTTTTAGCAACCGAACAAGTATCAAATACTTAGGGGCTACTATAAACACTAGGAAGGTACACATCAATAACCTGTATATCAAATATACCCTTGTTCACTTTGCCATCCTACTTATCCACCAAATATTCAGGGTATTTCCTCTTCCAGTGACCATTTCCTTTGCAGTAGAAGCACTCAGTTTCAGGCTTTAGTCTAGCTTTGGGCTTCTTCACGGAAGTGACAACTTGCTTGCCATTCTACATGAAGTTCCCTTTCTTTCCCTTTGCTCTTTTCTTGAAACTACTGGTCTTGTCAATCATCAACACTTGATGCTCTTTCTTGATTTCTACCTTCGTCGATTTCAACATCACAAAGAGCTCGAGAATCGTTTTCGTCATCCCTTGCATACTATAGTTCATCACGAAGTTCTAGTAACTTGGTGATGGTGACTAGAGAACTCTGTCAATTACTATCTTATCTGGAAGATTAACTCCCACTTGATTCAAGCAATTGTAGTACCCAGACAATCTGAGCACATGCTCACTAGTTGAGCAATTCTCCTCCATCTTTTAGCTATAGAACTTGTTGGAGACTTCATATATCTCAACTCGGGTATTTGCTTGAAATATTAACTTCAACTCTTGGAACACCTCATATGGTCCACGACATTCAAAACATCTTTGAAGTCCCGTTTCTAAGCCGTTAAGCATGGTGCACTAAACTATCAAGTAGTCATCATATTGAGCTAACCAAACGTTCATAACGTCTACATCTGCTCCTGCAATAGGTCTATCACCTAGCGGTGCATCAAGGACATAATTCTTCTGTGCAGCAGTGAGGATAAACCTCAAATCACGGACCCAGTCCGCATCATTGCTACTATCATTTTTCAACTTAGTTTTCTCTAGGAACACATATAAAAACATAAGGAAGTAACACCGCGAGCTATTGATCTACAACATAATTTGCAAAATACTATCAGGACTAAGTTCATGATAAATTAAAGTTCAATTAATCATGTTACTTAAGAACTCCCACCTAGATAGATATCCCTCTAATCATCTAAGTGATCATGTGATCCAAATCAACTAAACCATGTCCGATCATCACGTGAGATGGAGTAGTTTTCAATGGTGAACAACACTATGTTGATCATATCTACTATATGATTCACGCTCGACCTTTCGGTCTCAGTGTTCCGAGGCCATATCTGCATATGCTAGGCTCGTCAAGTTTAACCCGAGTATTCTGCGTGTGCAAAACTGGCTTCCACCCGTTGTAGATGAACATAGAGCTTATCACACCCGATCATCACGTGGGGCACAACGAACTTTGGCAATGGTGCATACTCAGGGAGAACACTTTTACCTTGAAATTTAGTAAGAGATCATCTTATAATGCTACCGTCAATCAAAGCAAAATAAGATGCATAAAGGATAAACATCACATGCAATCAATATAAGTGATATGATATGGCCATCATCATCTTGTGCTTGTGATATCCATCTCCGAAGCACCGTCATGATCACCATCGTCACCGGCGCGACACCTTGATCTCCATCGTAGCATCGTTGTCGTCTCGCCAACTATTGATTCTACGACTATCGCTACCGCTTAGTGATAAAGTAAAGCAATTACAGGGCGATTGCATTGCATATAATAAAGCGACAACCATATGGCTCCTGCTAGTTGCCGATAACTCTGTTACAAAACATGATCATCTCATACAATAAAATTTAGCATCATGTCTTGACCATATCACATCACAACATGCCTTGCAAAAACAAGTTAGACGTCCTCTACTTTGTTGTTGGAAGTTTCACGTGGCTGCTACGGGCTGAGCAAGAACCATTCTTACCTTCGCATCAAAACCACAATGATATTTTGTCAAGTTAGTGTTGTTTTAACCTTCTCAAGGACCGGGCGTAGCCACACTCGGTTCAACTAAAGTTGGAAAACTGACACCCGCCAGCCACCTGTGTGCAAAGCACGTCGGTAGAACCAGTCTCATGTAAGCGTACGCGTAATGTCGGTCTGGGCCGCTTCATCCAACAATAACGCCGAACCAAAGTATGACATGCTGGTAAGCAATATGACTTGTATCGCCCAGAATTCACTTGTGTTCTACTCGTGCATATAACATCTACGCATAAACCTGGCTCGGATGCCACTGTTGGGGAATGTAGTAATTTCAAAAAAAATCCTACGCACATGCAAGATCATGGTGATGGATAGCAACGAGCGAGGAGAGTGTTGTCCACGTACCCTCGTAGACCGAAAGAGGAAGCGTTAGCACAATGCGGTTGATGTAGTCGTACGTCTTCACGATCCGACAGATCCAAGTACCAAACTTACGGCACCTCCGAGTTCAGCACACGTTCAGCTCGACGACGTCCCATGAACTCCGATCCAGCAGAGCTTTGCGGGATTGTTCTGTCAGCACGACGGTGTGATGACAGTGTTGATGATGCTACCGACGCAGGGCTTCACCTAAGCACCACTACGATATTACCGAGGTGGAATATGGTGGAGGGGGGCACCGCACATGGCTGGGCGAGATCAACATACCAACTTGTGTGTTTATGGGGTGCCCCCTGGCCACGTATATAAAGGATGGAGGAAGGAGGAGGCCGGCCCTCATAGGGCGCACCCATGTGTGGAGTCCTACTAGGACTCCCTAGTCCTCGTAGGATTCCTCCTCCCACATGGAATAGGAAAAGGGGAAGGGGGAAGGAGAAGAAAGGAAGGGGGCGCCCCCCCTCCCTAGTCCAATTCAGACCAGTCCATGGGGAGGGGTGCGGCCACCCTTTGAGGCCTTTCTCTCCTTTCCCGTATGGCCCATTAAGGTCCATACGAATTCCCGTATGGCCCATTAAGGCCCAGTATGAATTCCCGTAACTCTCCGGTACTCCGATAAATACCCGAATCACTCGGAACCTTTCTGATGTCCGAATATAGTCGTCCAATATATCGATCTTTACGTCTCGACCATTTTGAGACTCCTCATCGTGTCCCCAATCTCATCCGGGACTCCGAACTACCTTCGGTACATCAAAACACATAACTCATAATATAAATCGTCACCGAACGTTAAGCGTGCGGACCCTACGGGTTCGAGAACTATGTACACATGACCGAGACACGTCTCCGGTCAATAACCAATAGCGGACCCTGGATGCTCATATTGGCTCCCACATATTCTATGAAAATCTTTATCGGTCAAACCGCATAACAACATACGTTGTTACTTTTGTAATTGGTATGTTACTTGCCCGAGATTCGATCGTCGGTATCTCAATACCCAGTTCAATCTCGTTACCGGCAAGTATCTTTACTCGTTATGTAATGCATCATCCTGCAACTAACTCATTAGTCACATTGCTTGCAAGGCTTATAGTGATGTGCATTACCGAGAGGGCCCAGAGATATCTCTCCGATAATCGGAGTGACAAATCCTAATCTCGAAATACACCAACTCAACAAGTACCTTCGGAGACACCTGTAGAGCACCTTTATAATCAACCAGTTACGTTGTGATGTTTGGTAGCACACAAAGTGTTCCTCCGGTAAACGGGAGTTGCATAATCTCATAGTCATAGGAACATGTATAAGTCATGAAGAAAGCAATAGCAACATACTAAACGATCAAGTGCTAAGCTAACGGAATGGGTCAAGTCAATCACATCATTCTCTAATGATGTGATCCCGTTAATCAAATGACAACTCATGTCTATGGCTAGGAAACTTAACCATCTTTGATTCAACGAGCTAGTCAAGTAGAGGCATACTAGTGACATTTTCTTTGTCAATGTATTCACACATGTACTAAGTTTCCGGTTAATACAATTCTAGCATGAATAATAAACATTTATCATGAAATAAGGAAATAAATAATAACTTTATTATTGCCTCTAGGGCATATTTCTTCCATGAACAGCTCCAGAGATGTGCACAGCTCCTCGTGGATGGCGAGCTCCTCCTTCATCTTGACGTCGCGAACGCCATCAAAGAACGTTGAGATGATGGCCTCGTCTGTCACCTTAGGGATCTTGAGGCGGGAACTATTGAAGCACTGGATGTATTTCTGCAGGGTCTCTCTAGGCTGCTGCTTGATGTGGCGCAGGTCTCCTACGGCAGGGGGGCGGTCGCGAGTGCCCTGGAAGTTGGCGATGAAGCGGCTACACATCTTGTCCCAAGAGGAGATCAAGCCGGGAGGCAGGTTCAGGAGCCAGGTGCGGGCACCGTCCTTGAGCGTCATGGGAAACCAGTTCACCATGACCTTCTTGTCTCCGTTGGCCGCCTCGATGCCCAGCTCATAGAGCTGTAGGAACTCCGCGGGGTCGGCAGTACCGTCGTTGCGAGGAGGCATATCCGGCTTGAACTTGCCCGGCCAGGCGACACTACGCAGCTCGGTGGTGAAGGCGCGGAAACATGTTGTGGCCACCGGAGCCCTTTGCTGACGTGGGGCTTGCTCTTGGTGGCGCCCGCACGCTGCCGCCAGGGGCAGCACAAGATCTTGGCGCGCCGGGACGCGGTCTTATTGTGCTGGTGTAGGGAGCACGGGAGCACCTTCTTGAGGTCGAGGAATTTCTTGGCAGCTTCTTTCTTGTCGCGCGGGCGCTGGACGCGGTGGGTCACGTCCAGGAGCCGCGCGCCTTGGAGCCAGGGCGCCGTCTTGGGGGAGAGGTGGCAGAGGCACTCCCTGAGCCGCGTCGCCCATGCATGACGGATGGCGAGGCAGCAAGAGGGACGGCGCAGGAGGCCCCCAGCAGCGCTGACGAGCACGGTGATGTGAGCGATCCACTCTTCATAGAGTTCGTCGATGGGGCGGTAGTGCAAGAGCTCACGTGCCAAGAGCAACGCGGCCTGCGCGTCCGTGGGGGCGTGATTAGCGTGAGATGACGAACCAGCTAGAGTCAGCGACGGAGTGGCGGTGCGGCCTTCCCGCTGCTTCAAGGGGTGCAGGGAAGATGCTTGCTGCTTGTTCCCCACCGGGCCGGTGGCGGCGTTGGCGGCACGCGACGAAGAACAACGAGGAGGCCCGTCGACGGGAGCTGTCTGGGCGACGCGGGCGGCGAGAGCTCGGCGAGCATCTGCCATGGATTCCGGCGCACCCCTACCAGGCGCGCCAAATGTCGGATATCGGGTTCTGGCAAAACCCTTATGGTTCGAGCGCTAGGTGCGCATGAAGATCTCTCCCTACCGAAACACGCCCACAGCCTCGGCACGAATTCTAAGCTAGCATGATGAACACTACAAGAGACACGAGGTTTATACTGGTTCGGGCCACCGTTGTGGTGTAATACCCTAATCCAGTGTGTGGTGGGGTGGATTGCCTCTTGGGATGATGATGAACAGTACAGAGGAAGAACAGCCTTGTGAGGAGAGGTGTTCTTGTGCTTGGTGGTGTGCTTGGAGAGGATTCGATCCATCTCTGTTGGCTCTAGATGAGATGCCTTCTACTATGGTGGCTAGCCCTATATATAGAGGCCTTGGTCCTCTTCCCAAATATTGAGCGGGAAGGGATCCAACCACGGCCATTTTGAAAGGGACAGCTAGTACAAGCTATCCTGAATAAAGGTGGTCTTCGACTGCCAAAGGTGCTGGTGATGACGCCGTCTTGGGCTCCACGGTGACCTCCGTCGTGCCACTCTGCTGGTCTTGGTCTTGTTGCACCGATATGGAAACCATTTACTGGTGCCTGGGTACTCCACGCCTCCGCTTGCCTCCTTTGCACCAAAGAGGAAACTGTCGGCGTTCTAGGAACGGGGGTCCCCAGACTTGCCTGCCTGCGGCCTGCGGCGTGGCTCAAAGGGGGCCCAGCACGGCCCATCTTCATCAGCACAAGCTCAAGACCCTCGCGAGGGGCCAAGCCTCGCGGGGCGGACGACAAGGAGCTTCCTCAGGCACGGCCTCGTCAGGCTGGCTCACGAGGAGGCGGACAGTTCAAGGCGGGGTACCTCGCGAGGTGCCCATGACGCAAGCCATGACGACCAAGGGCGCCAGCCGGGCGCCAGCCCGTGCAGTGTACTTCTTTCCTCTTTGGTGCAAGGGGAGCAAGTGCAGGCGAGAGCATCAAGCAAAGGCATCCATTTCGGTGCAACGAGACCAAGACCAGTCCAACGGCAGGATGGAGGTCACCGTGGAGCCCAAGTCGGCGTCACCACCAGAGCCTTTGGCAGGCGAGGACCAACTTTAGTCAGGATAAGTGTACTAGATGTTCCCCTTCAAATTGGCCAATTGTTGGTGCCCTTCCCGCTCAATATTTGGGAAGAGGCCCAGGGCCTTCGCCTATAAATAGGACTAGCCACCCACAGGGTAGGGAGAGCTGGATAGGAAGCTGAAGATAAGATAGGTAGCTAGAATCAACCCCTCCAAAGGGACAACAGCACCACAAGAACAGACCCTCGCGAGGCCGTTCTGCCTTGTATTGTTCATCATCAGCCCAAGAGGCAATCCACCACGCCACACACTAGAGTGGGGTATTACACCACAATGGTGGCCTCAACCAGTATAAACCCTGCGTCTCTTGTGTTGTTCTTCTCGTAGTTAGATCCTAGCGATTCGGCGAGGAACAGGTAGCTAGAAGGCGAAACCTCCGCGCGCACCCCAGTGTTTGAACCTCAAGGGTCTGCCGGAACCTGAAATCCGACATTTGGCACGCCAGGTAGGGGTGCTCTGGAATTCGTCTTCCATCGCCCTGTTCTTCTCCGACCGTCGCGGCCATGTCTGACGCACGCCGGGTTCGCGCCGAGCGCCGAGCCGCCCCTCGCTTCCCGCGTCGCCCAGATGGCTCCCGCCGGCGGGCGCCCTCGTCGTTCCCCGTCACCTGCCGTCAACGCCGCCACCGGCCCAGCGGGGAACAAGCAGCAAGCATCGTCCCAGCACCCATCCATGAGGCGAGACGGCCGCACCGCTACGCCTTCGCTCACCCCCTCTAGTTCTTCATCCCGCGCACCCCGCGCGGCCATGGAGGCCCGAGCTGCGCTCATCGCGGCAAACGAGCTCCTGTGCTACCGCCTAGTCGACGACGTCTACGAAGAGTGGCTCGACCGAGTCGCCGAACTCGTCCGCGCCACTGGGGGCTCCCCCACGCCATCTTTCTCGCTGCACCGCGCCCCGCCATGTGCGGGCAATGAAGCTCCTGGGGCGCCTCAGCCGCCTCCCCTCAAGAAGGTGCCCTGGCTCCAAGGCGCGCGGCCCCTGGGCGGAACCCGCCCCGTCAGGAACCAGCGCGGCAGGAGCAGAGCTGCCAAGAGGTCCCTCGCCCTCGAGAAGTTTCCCGAGCGCTCCCTGCTCTGGCTCGTCCCGACCACGCTCCTGCTCCAGCACGTCAAGACCCCACGCTGCACCTAGCTGCGGCGCACGGGGACCCGCAGGACCGAGCCCTTCGTCCTCCAAGGCCTCCTGTGGCCATAGCTGGCTGCCGCGCCTTCACCACCGAGCTACGCACCGTCACGTGGCCCGGCAAGTTCAAGCCAGACCTGCCTCCTTGCTACGACGGCACGGTAGACCCTGCAGAGTTCCTCCAGCTCTACAAGCTGGGCATCGAGGCTGCCAGCGGAGACGAGAAGGTCATGGCGAACTGGTTTCCCATGGCTCTCAAGGACGGGGCCCGCACCTGGCTTCTGAACCTGGCCCCAGGCACGATCTCCTCCTGGGACGAGATGCGCACCCGCTTCATCACCAACTTCCGGGGTACTCGCGACCGGCCACCCGCCGTGAGCGACATGCGCCGCATCAAGCAACAACCGGGGGAAACCCTGCAGAAGTACATCTAGTGCTTCAACAACGCGCGCCTCAAGATTCCCAAGGTGACCGAGGAGGCCATCCTCTCAGCCTTCTCTGACGGCGTGCGTGACGTCAAAATGAAGGAGGAGCTTGCAATGCATGAAGATCTGTGCACTTCCTTGGAGTTGTTCAACCTGGCGACCAAGTGCGCCAGGGCTGAGGAAGGGCGTCTCTCCCTCCTTGAATTGCCTGTCGCAGACCCTGAAGAGAAGAAACCCAAGGCCAAGGACGTGAAGCACAAGGGGGCTGCCGTGCTCGCGGCAGAACCAGACACCAAGCGGGGCAGAGATCAGCCCGAATCCTCCAAGGGCAGTCGGTACTGCGTGTACCACGACCTCCACACCCACAACACCAATGAATGCTAAGAGCTCAGGGCAGTGCGTGAAGGACGGACTGGCCGGCGTCCCGACCGCAACGACCGGGACTACGGACGAGGAGGAGGAAGGAACGCAGGACGCTGGGAAGATCACGGCCCACGTCAAGGGTGGCGCGACCAACCTCGCAAGGATCGCTGGGAGGACCCGCCTCGCGAGGGAGGCTGGAGGGATCAGCCTCGCAAGGATTGCCCGCAAGGTAACGCAGGCCTCCCTCCGCTACCGCCGCAGCCAAGGAGAAATGAGGACCGTCATCAGGACGAAGGGGCTGGGGGCTTCCAAGAACCACGTGCGATCGCCTGCATCCTAGGCGGAGCTCAAGCCCCAGCCTCTCAGCGCATCTTCAAGCAGTTCGCCCACGAAGTGAATGCAGTCCTCCCCAAGCTCGAGGCCACGCGCCCTCTCAGGTGGTCGGCGTGTGCCATCACGTTCAGCTCAGCGGATCAGCTCAAGTGCGCGGCCACAGCCGGAGTCCTCCCGATGCTTTGTTCCCCAATCATCAGCAACGTGCTAGTCACCAAGACCCTCATCGATGGTGGGGCAGGGCTCAACGTCCTATCCGTGGAAACATTCAACAATCTCCAAGTACCCTACAGTCAGCTTCAGCCCACCAAGCCTTTCTCCGGAGTCACCGACGGCTCCACGGTCCCGATTGGGCAGGTCTGCCTCCCTGTCACCTTCGGGGCATGCGACAACTACCGCACTGAGCTCATCGACTTTGACGTCGCCCACATTCTCCTGCCGTACAACGCCATCCTCGGATACCCAGCGCTGGCCAAGTTCATGGTCGTAACCCACCACGGCTACAACGTCCTCAAGATGCCAGGAAGTGGCAGGGTCATCACGGTACCCTGCAAAGAGAGAGACGCAATTTGCTCCCTGGAGAGAGCCTTTCAGGCCGCATCACTAGAAGACCCGGATCGCGGAAGCAGGAGGCTTCCCGAGGCCGCCCCCAAGAAGAAGAAGACATCGACCGGCCCGGCCCCTCAGGAGGCAGGTGCCTCTGGGCCCGCGCCTGCTCAGGGGGAACCTCCTGCCATCGCATAGGGAAGCGCGCCCGGCGCCCTCCTCAGGCAGTCGACCTCGCCAAGATCACGAGGGAGGCGCTAGGGCACCACGTGGAGGCGTGCTTCGAAGCACTTTTCCATCAAGAAGGAGCAAGGCAAGGAGGGCCAAACCCTCAGGAGTTTGTCAGCAAGGCCATTCAGGAGCTACAGGAGTCAAGGGTCATGAGAGGCAGCCGCCGCTTACCCGCTGTGGCCCCCCATCCAGGCGAGGATGGTGGGCTGCGCGTCTGCAACGACATACCAGGGCTCAACCAGGCCGCGTCTTAGGAGCGCCTCTGGCCTTCGCGAGTGGGAGACTGCAAGGGCCCGCCCCACAGCTACGTTCGCATGCCTTACGGCTCGTCGAACGCGGCTGCTGCGTACTGGTGCATCATGAGGGCCACCCTGGAAGCCCAAGAGGTCAGGCGTTCTGCAGCCCTGGTGGAGATGGAGACGGTCCGCGAGGAGCCACCAGCGCCTCCAGAGCCTCCCGAGGCCCCAGGGCCTGGGGGCTCGTGAGGATCTTCTCCCGCAGCCCACCGAGTCTGCTGCATCAACACCCCTTCATCTTCAGCGTCATCAAGTGACATCTTTCTAGTTTCATTTCCAGCTGGGAGCGCCCCCAGGGCTGCATTATTCCCAGCCCGCGTGGGTCTGTCCCTGTGGCATGTATCTCTTTTATTTCATGTTCTTAGCTCACTCTGCTGGGGGCGCCCCTCGGGCTGCATTATCCCCAAGCCGCTCGGGTCAGACCCAGTGGCATGTACCCCTCTTGCATTTATCTTAGAGCCGTGTTTCAACCCGTCATGCTTGTTATTTGGTGCCGGTTCATGGTACCTTTTTCTTCCTGGATGTCGCAAGCTTGCGCGTTAAAGGGGGGGTGCCTGAGCATCGCGACTCAGGGCTCCTACCGGCTCTCCTGCCCTCACCCTCTGGTCTGCCCACGGCATCGCGCCCCGGCATACCAGCGACGGCTGAGACCAGCCCGAGAGCCGGGACCCGAGGACGTAGAGTTTCGACATCTAACCCAGCTTGTGCGTTAAAGGGGGGGTGCCTAAGCATCGCGACTTAGGGCTCCTACCGGCTCTCCGGCCCTCACCCTCTGGTCTGCCCACGGCATCGCGCCCTGGCACACCAGCGACAGCTGAGACTAGCCCGAGAGCCGGGACCCGAGGATGTAGAGTTTCGACATCTAACCCAGCTTGCGCGTTAAAGGGGGGGGTGCCTGAGCATCGCGACTCAGGGCTCCTACCGGCTCTCCGGCCCTGACCCTCTAGTATGCCCACGGCATCGCGCCCCGGCATACCAGCGACGGCTGAGACCAGCCCGAGAGCCGGGACCCGAGGACGTAGAGCATCGGCATCTAGCCAAATTTGCAGGAACACACTCCAAGATAAGGCCCAGCGCCGGGCGCAACCCGCCTTGGGGTGGGGCCCCGTGAGTCCCGAGCTGGATCACGGGTGAACCAGCACACCTTGCCAGGCCTTTCGTGCCTCGCCGCCTCCCCAAGGCAACTAACGGCTAACCGTCGTTTGTCACGACGAACTCTTGTTTCTTCTGTGATGGGCCTGCAGGGTTCCCCCCAGGAACATCGTCATGCAAGGCCCTCACAGTGTCTTCTTCACCCTCGTCCATGCAAACCGCTTGCACGTTAAAGGGGGGGTACCTGAGCATCGCGACTCAGGGCTCCTACTGGTTCTCCAGCCCTCACCCTCTAGTCGTGTCCATGGCATCGCGACCTGGCATACCAGCGACGGCAGAGACTCGCTCAAGGGCCAGGACCCGAGGACGTAGAGCAAAAAGGGGAGCGGAGGCGAGAGGAGAGAAGCATGTGATGACCTCGCCAAACAACCCTCCGATGGCCAAGACACGGACTTAGCGCCGCACCAGGAAGCATTCCTGACCCTCAAGATAAGTCACTCTCCGGGAACACTAGCTATCGCAGCACCGCCCCCGCACCTAATACCATTCCGTCTTAGCAACATCGCTCTCCTTTCTCACCGAATGATGGCTGCTTGAGCGCCAAGGGGGACCTCCTGAGCATCGCGACTCAGGGGCTCTTAGCGGGCCTCGGGCCGCTCACCTCCTGGCCTTGACCACGGCATCGCGACCTGGCATACCAGCGACGACTGAAGCCGCCTTGGGACTGGGACCTGTCGGCGCAGAGCACCAAGCCCTCACGAGGTCTGACAGGAAGAAACTAAGCTAAGACGGAATAACCATTTTGCACTGCTTCATAATGAGGATCATATTGACAAAAGGACCTACAAACACCTTACAAGCCCCCCATGGGGTGTATTCTTGGCTCCTCACAGGGACAAAAGACGCACATCCTAAGGAGTCCTAACTACAGGAACCGCCGCGGCAGACGCCATCATCAACAATGGGCCGCGTGAGGCTCGGCGCCAGCCTCATCCAGATCAAGGACGACGGTGGCCTAACGGGCCATCCTGCTCCGAGACCGACGCAGGCTCGGGGGCTCATAGCTATCATCGCTTGTCTCAGGAGTTGCGAAGAGCTCGGCGGAGTCGCTGGATCCTCCGGCACCCCCGCCGCTTGAGGAGCTGCTGGAAAAGCGCGTGGCGGCAGGCCTGGTCCCCGCCGATCCAGAGCTCCTGCCGTTGCCTCTGGGACAACACTCCAGCTGGCGCTCTTCTTTGTCGAAGACCTTGAAGAGCATCACGGAAGCGCCATCGAACTCCAGGTGGATCACGAGGGCGCCCCTCGCCCTGCAAACCCGGGCGATCTCGCCCCAGCCCAGGGTCATGAAGACCTTACCTGGGGCGACGACCTCGACATCCGCATCGGTCGCTAGAGTCTGGCAATTGGCATGCTGCAGCCAAAGCATGAAAGGCCCCCTCGGCGGGATCTCGAAGGCGAGGAAGGAGGAAGGCGAATCCAAGATCGAGGAGGCATGGCGGCGTGGAGCACAAACTCTCGGGAGGAGCCTTCGGCGTGGACTCCAGGAGGGACAACGCGCACCGCCGTGACTCGCCGGCGCCGATGGCGGCGTCGTCCATGGCGCTCGACACCAGCTCCAGCAGGGCCCCCATGGTGGGCATACAGAGGCAGCAGGAACCCCGGCGGCAGTCGCTCGCACCAAGGCCTCGACACCTCCTGCCGCGTGCCCTCATCTCGGCAGCAGAGGACCAACCGCTTCTTCGGCGGAAGCGGGTCAGGACCCTCTCGAGGGGCCTTTCCCTTCTCTCCTATGGAGAACCGGCAGATGGGCGCCATCAGCGCGACGGAGCGATGGCGAAGATGAAGAAGAGGAGGAATAGCAGAGGAAGATGAACTAGAATGGCTCGCGCCATTCCATACTTATAGTCGGAGGAGGCCAACCGTCGGCCTCCACGATCGCAGGTAATCATGACCCGTTTTTGCATGCAAGGACTTGTCAGTTCGTGCAGTTGCCGAGGTGTCGTGGGGGAGCGGAGCCGCCCACGTCCAATCAATCGCCACGCGGCGCCCAAGGCCGCAGGCTGTTAGGACCCGTGACGCTTCGCACTTGCCCTTTCGCCTCTCTGCTCGGCCAAGTTCGGGCGTGCCTTGGGCCCGGGGGCTACTGTCAGTGTTCTGGGAATTGGGGTCCCCAGACTTGCCTGCCTGCGGCCTGCAGCGTGGCTCAAAGGGGGCCCAGCACGGCCCATCTTCATCAGCACAAGCTCAAGACCCTCGCGAGGGGCCAAGCCTCGCGGGGCAGACGACAAGGAGCTTCCTCAGGCACGGCCTCGTCAGGCTGGCTCACGAGGAGGTGGAGAGTTCAAGGCGGGGTACCTCGTGAGGTGCCCATGACGCAAGCCATGATGACCAAGGGCGCCAGCTGGGCGCCAGCCCGCGGACGCGTCCTTCTTTCCTCTTTGGTGCAAGGGGAGCAAGCGCAGGCGAGAGCATCAAGCAAAGGCATCCATTTCGGTGCAACAAGACCAAGACCAGTCCAACGGCAGGATGGAGGTCACCGTGGAGCCCAAGTCGGCGTCACCACTGGAGCCTTTGGCAGGCGAGGACCAACTTTAGTCAGGATAAGTGTACTAGATGTTCCCCTTCAAATTGGCCAATTGTTGGCGCCCTTCCCGCTCAATATTTGGGAAGAGGCCCAGGGCCTTCGCCTATAAATAGGACTAGCCACCCACGGGGTAGGGAGAGCCGGATAGGAAGCTGAAGATAAGATAGGTAGCTAGAATCAACCCCTCCAAAGGGACAACACCACCACAAGAACAGACCCTCGTGAGGCCGTTCTTCCTTGTATTGTTCATCATCAGCCCAAGAGGCAATCCACCACGCCACACACTGGAGTAGGGTATTACACCACAATGGTGGCCTCAACCAGTATAAACCCTGTGTCTCTTGTGTTGTTCTTCTCGTAGTTAGATCCTAGCGATACGGCGAGGAACAGGTAGGTAGAAGGCGAAACCTCCGTGCGCACCCCAGTGTTCAAACCTCAAGGGTCTGCCGGAACCCAAAATCCGACAGAAACGAGGACACTGCACAAGCTGGCGCCCGCCTGGTGCCCGCCTGGTCTTGATCGTCATGGCTTGCGTCATGAGCACCTCACGAGGTATCCCTCGCCTTGATCTCTCCGCCTCCTCGCGAGCCTGCCTGGTGAGGCCACTCCTAAGGAGGCTTTGCATCGTCTGCCCCGTGAGGCTTGGCCCCTCGCGAGGGTCTTGAGCTTTGGTTGATGAAGGCGGGCTGTACTGGGCCACTGGTTGAGCCACGCTGCAGGCCGCAGGCAGGCATGTCTGGGGACCCCCGTTCCTAGAATGCCGACATCTGATTATATAATGGGCATCATTTTGCCTAAGTTAAAGTTTGTATTCCGAAAATAGTCTCGTCGTGTGATCGAGAGAAGACTAAATCATATTGCAGTGGATGTTCCTCCATCATGTGTGATTCATTCTCATGGTTCCAGCTGTTGGTGAAACCACTTACATTTGCAAGAGGATATGTAGACTTCACAAACAAATTTGTCTTTCAGTCTGTACTGAATGTTGGCCAAGAGAAGCATCCATGTTAGTAGGAAGAACAGATGTTTTTTCTAGATCTTTTCTTTTGGAGCTACATATTTGTATATGATCTATGAATCATTGAGATGCATTAAAATGTTGATCTTATGTATGGGAATTGTACTAGTTGGTTTTAGTTGTGACGCAAGATCCGAAGTGGCTGATCTTTGCTTTTGGAGCTACATATTTGTATATGATCTGTGAATCATTGAGATGCATTAACAGTTACTTATTTCTATTCGCTTGGTGTTTACAAGTTACTGATCGATCACTAGCTAGCCTACTAATGCGCTCCTGGCAGTTTTATTGGTGACGCAAGATCAAAAGTGGCGGTTTTTTGAATAAAAATGCCTACCTCTGAGGAAACTGACAAGCTACACTATCCTACCTACTCGATCCTACACGGAAAATAGCGGATCACGCACGTACTACCTCCTTTCTGGTTTGCAGGGCTCAATTCAAGAAACGTCCTACTCGATCCTACACGAATAAATAGCGGATCACGCACGTACTAGTACCTCCTTTCCGGTTTGCAGGGCTAAATTCAAACCTCTCACCAACCAAAGGTACTCCCTCCGTCCGAGTTTATTAGTCCCGTGAGCAAAGCAGCAAGACCAAGGCATGGCAATAATTAACGGCATGCAGAAGTTTAAGCCTAATTAATTCCCGCAATTTAAGTGGATGCATGCGTGCCCTCAGATGTGACTCGTTGCATGCTGCTCCTCGTACTGGCTGCGAGCGATTCTGAGTGCCTGCATGTAGCCGGCCGTAATTAAGCCAGCTAACTGATGCGAAAAAAGATGTGCTTTAATTGTTGCGGGCTTTTTTAATCCGTGGAATCATTATTGACAAGGAGGGAGATGATTCGAGTGCACTCGTTTGACCATCATGCTGGCATGCAACCCAGATGGGACGGGACGACATGGTCATAATTTTAGTTTCTCTAGTTTTCCATGGCAAGCTGGCGCGCTAAGCCATGCCTGCTTATGCATTGAATTCCGATGACCGTTGCGCTACCTTCTGCCTATAAGTACTGTTTCCCGGCCTTCTCCGGTGGCACTGTGACCCAACTCGCCATATCCTCGTAAGACCCCACCGGCCCGACATCGCTTGCCACCTATCCTCTCCCTCGCCACGTCCTCCATGCCCCTCGCCCATCCGCGGTAAGCGAGGCCGGAGGCAGTCACCGCCGGAACTAGTGTTCGGTTTTTCACCGGAAGGCGGACGGAGGGAGGAGGCATTCTATCTATCTTTAGATGGCAATGCGGAGATTGAGGACTTGTTGGAGCGCAACCACCTGGCGGAGGAGCAGGAGTTGTTGGAGCACGACCGCCTGGCGGAGGAGCAGCATATCGCTGATTTGCGCCGCCAGCGGGACATGGAGCAGTAGCGCACCGACGCTCTAAGTCGCGACCAGAGCGCCCGCAACTGGGCCAACTATGTGGAGGCTGGCGCCCGACAAATAGCCCTAGAGGCTGTCGGGCATGCACACGTTCACGACGCTGATTTTTACTACCAGCTCGTCAAGTGGGTTTCCCGCTTAGAAGCCGAAGCTTCGGTGGACCACGCCGGCATGGAAATGGCCAACGTGCGCGAGCAACGCGCCCTATCGCACCTCTGGCAAGTCCGAGGCGAGGCGGAGGATGCTGGTGCCGGCGTTTAGCGTGTACCGCAGATGGCGGTCGGCATCGTCTAATTAGCTAAGAGTAAGTTAGTACTTGTATGCTACTAGAGTATTAGTGGGAGTAGATAGTTAACTTGGCTATGATGGTTGTCAACATGGAAGTTCAGTACTCTATATGTGGATCAGACCTGTTACTTTCCTCTGAATGTTGAACTTTCCGTTTGAACGTATGGAATGGGCTGTTATTTTTTTAAATGGGTTGTATTTGTCCTCCACGGGTTTAGAGGCTGACTTGTGGGCCTACCAAGTTGACGCGTACACAATTAGGAGATGATTGTACGTGGAGAGGATGACAGCAGTTACCCGCCAAGGTCATGGCAGTACGCAAGCAAGTACCTCCTTATTTCAAGCCAATAAAAAAATGGCTCCTCCTAATGGATTTCTGACATCTGGGTCCCATGCCATTGTCAACGTAGTCAATAAACGAGAGTATTGCACAATGAGCGGCTGACACCAGGGACCCAGCAGCTCGCCTAGTTATTTTTGTTTTGGGTTAATTTGATAAATGGCACTCCAAATCTGGAGTTTCCGAGAAATGCCACTTCAATTTCCAAACTTTGAAAAATACCATTGCAAATTGTAGTGGCGTTTTTCAAAGTTTGAAAAAATTGCAGTGGCATTTTTATGAATCGCCATAATTGGAGTGGCATTTATCTAATTTGTTTTTGAGACAGAAGCAGGGTGTCAACTGGGCTGTGCGGGACACTCTGGCTTGTCTAGACAGCCTTTTCTTTTATGTTTACCACAGACCAGCCCAGTAGTTTTTTTTCTTTCTAAAAATGGCTAGCCCAGTTTTTGTGTGATTTGTCAAGTAAGTCGCTTTGTCACGCCTGTTGGGCTTCATATCTTTCAAGACGAGGAGAGCTTCATTTGGCTGGCCGAGAAAATGGCCTATCAATAATGAGAAATGGGATGTACATTTTTAAAACACATCAAACCGGCAATTAGTTTCAAATATCTTTTTTTCATTTCGAGATTTTAAATTGCAATGATTTTTATGCGTGGACAATTTATTGGATTTTATATTGATATACATTTATTTTTAAAATCAGTTTGAATGTGACTCGAAATTTTGGGATTAAAAACAGTTCAGACCACACCGACATATGCAAAATTTCATATAATTTTTTAACCGTGGCCACAATATGGGTTGTAATGCTAACAAAAAGAATATGGGCTCCAAAAAAATCGTTAGAATTAGCAAATGGGCTGTAAATTATTAGAAATAATGGCAGATGGCATGTATGCTATTTTCCACAGATTTGAGGATTTCCCAAAAAAAGGTTGACGCACAAGCGGTGACTGTTGGATGTCCAATTAACGGCCGATGTGCTTCTTCAATCTCTGCTCTTCTTGCTCCAGCCGCTCAAACAAGCGCCGACGGGACTGCCTGCTCCCTCCTCCCCGCGGCCGGCTGTGCTACTGCGCAGGCCTCACCGCCCCCACCATACTCCCATCGCTGGCCTAGCCATCCCTCTACTCACCCACACCTGTTGTTATTCTCCGGCGACGGCAGACGAACCAGTAAACCCAAGTACAGTTGTACTCCCCTCCACGTGGGAAACAACTGTCGAGTCTTCCCTGGCTCTGTGTCATTCCCTTCTTAGGCCTCGCCATCGTCCACCGCCCTGGTGCTCTCGGCGTGGCATGGTCAACATGGTCAACGACCGACATGCATCTGAAGTGGACTGTATGTGGACAGGTTGACAGCTGGCTCCATGGCCGCATGCAAGGAAATGCCTCCTTATTACGCGCAAAGTAATGATTCCTCCACCTAACATCTGGGACCCATCGAAAGGGCCTCTGTATTTCACGAAAAAAATGTTACCGCCGCTAACAGCTCGGACCCACCAGCTATATCTTCGCACACAAGGAAGTGCCTCCTTGTTACGCACAAAAAATGAATACTCCCCTTGCTAGCTGGGACCTAGTATAGTGGGCCTACTAAGTTGACGGGGACGGAGGGCTTTGTCAACTTAGTCAATATGCATGATTCTAGCACGAGTGACTGTACGATGTCCATCTAATGGCCGTAGTGCTTCGTCAACCTTTGGTCTTCTTGCTCCATCCGCCCAAAGCAGCGCCGGTCGTGCCGCCTGCTCCTGCCTCCCATGGTCGGTTGTGCTTCTATGGAGGCCTCATCGCCCCCATACTACTCCCACCACTGGCCAAGCCATCCCTCTGCTCCACTCACCCATATCCCCTGTTATTCTGCGGCGACGGCAGCGCAGCCGAACCAGTGAACCCTCGTACTCCTCTCCGCGTGGGCATCCACCGCCGTGTCTTACCCGGCTCCGCGTCGTCCCCTTCCTAGGCCTCGCCGTCGTCCACTGTCGTGGTGCTCTCGGCGCGGCGTGGTCAATGTGGTCAACGACCGACTTCCATCGGAAGAGTACTGTATGTGGAGAGGTTGACAGCTGGGTCCACGGCAGCTGCAAGGAAGTGCCTCCTTATTACGCGGAAAATAATTATTCCTCCACCTGACAGCAGGGACCCACCGGATGGGCCACCAGTATTTTGCAAAAAAAATGTTTCCCCCCTAACTGCTGGGACCCACCCAACGGGCCACCGTATTTCGTGAAAAAAATGTTCCCCCCGCTGTCAGCTCGGACCCACCGGAAGTGCCTCCTTATTATGCACAAAAAACTGAATACTCCCCCTACTAGCTGGGACCCACCTTGGTGGGAGGCTGACTTGTGGGCCGACTAAGTTGACAGGGACGGAGGCCTTTGTCAACTTTAGTCAACACAAACAATTCTAGCTGCAGTGACCGTACAATGTCCATCCAACGACCGTAGTGCTTCTTCAACCTCTGGTCTTCTTGCTCCACCCACCCAAAGCAGTGTCGGTCGTGCCGCATGCTCCTGCCTCCCATGGACGGCTGTGATGCCATGGACGACTCACCGCCTCCTACTACTCCCACCGCTGGCTAGGCCATCCCTCTACTCGCCCACACCCCCTGTTATTCTGCGGCGACGACAGCCTCACACCGCAGCCGAACCAGTGAACCCTCGTACTCCTCTCCGCGTGGGCATCCACTGCCGCGTCTTCCCCGGCTCTGCGTCGTCCTCTTCCTAGGCCTCGCCGTCATCCACCGCCGTGGTGCTCTCGGCGCGGCGTGGTCAATGTGTTCAACGACCGACTTCCATCGGAAGAGTACTGTACATGGAGAGGCTGACAGCTGGGTCCACGCAACCACAAGGAAGTGCCTCCTTATTACGCGCAAAAAAATTATTCCTCCACCTGACAGCGGGGACCCACTGGACGGGCCACCCTATTTTGCAAAAAAAACGCCCCCCCCCCCCCCCGACTGCTGGGACCCACCAGCTACATCTTCGCACGCAAGGAAGTGTGTCCGGCCAAAACAAACGATTCGCCCCTTGACTGCTGGGACCCACCAGCTACATCTTCGCACGCAAGGAAGTGCCTGACAGTCGGGACCCACCTGGTCGAAGCGTACATAGCGTTGTCATTCTGGTTGCGAACATGTACATACATACTGGTCGATGTAGAGGTGCGCATGTGTCGTAGTAGAGGCGCGCACGTGTCGTAGTAGAGGCGCGCACGTAGCATGTACACATACGTACAATATCCATGGTGCAAGAAAGTAAATACGGCCACATATGTACATACGGGTGGGGTCTTGAACGCCTACTCGCGCATACGTACAGCCAGGGTTCGTTACATGGCTGGGTCGGAACGGAGAAACTGTGTCCTCAGCGTGTTCATGTTGAGGCAACAGAATGCGTCATGTTCATCGGGAGACAACAGAATGCGTCGTGTTCATCGTGAGGCAACGGAACGCGTGGGAGCCAACCGGCTTGGACAGAACAGGCGATGGAAACGAGGCCTGGCGTACCGCAGAATGGAGGAAACGGCCTTGTGTTCGGCCGGCCACGTTCGAAACGGGATCCTGTTCATCGGGAGGGGTCTGACGTACCGCAAAACGGAGGAAACGGACTTGTGTTGGACCTCCTATGGTCGAAACAGGGTCCTTTTGATCGGGAGGGGTGTGGCATACCGCAAAATGGAAGAAACGGACTTGTGTTGGAGAGCTACGGTCGAAACGGGGATCCTGTTAATCGGGAGGGGTGTGGCGTACCGCAAAATGGGACTCCACGGGATATTGTTCATCTCCACCGTTGACCTCCTCCAGCCTCCACGGGCTACTGTTCATCCACCATCGACCTCCTCCAGCCTCCACCTGCGACTGTTCATCCACGGGCTCCTATTCATCTAGCCTCCACCGCGCGCTACTCCACCAGCTACTGTTCAACCATCCCTCTCCATGGGCTCCTGTTCAACCACCCCTCCACGGGCTACTGTTCATCAACCCCTCCACCGTTAACTGTTCATCCAGCCCTCCACGGGGTCGTCCTGTTCATCCTGCCCTACACGGGGTCCTGTTCATCCTGCCCCAACCGGCTCGATCGATCGGGGTCCTGTTCATCCAGAGGCAACACCATGGGGTCCTGTTCATCCACCCCTACCGCTCACTATTCATCCAACCCCCCCCCCCCCACACACACACACAATGCTCACTGTTCATCCAGAGGCAGCATCGATTGGCTTTAGTTAGCAGTAGTAGCGAAAGAATCGCTCGATCGGGTTCAGTTAACAGTCATCGATCGATCGCTTGGGTTCAGTAACGCGTAGCCTGCAGTGCAATCGCTCGGGTTCAGTTAGAGCCCAACGCCTCGCTCGGGTTCAGTTAAAGCCAACGCCTCGCACACACGCGCGTACGTGTACGAGAGAAAGGTGCATCGCTCGGCCCCCGACCACCCACCGTAACCGGGAACTCGCTGAAATTTTCCTCGCCCTCGCTTCTACCATGGTTTTTTCCGTCATGGACGGCCCAAAGAATGTCATGCAGTTGCGTCTTCGGCCCTCCTAGGACGAAAAGCCCATTTTCTGTCATGATTTTTCTCATAGAAGTAGGAGCCCACCTCATCTATGATGATACCGGGTTTTGTCACAATTATCATCATAGAAGTGTCATAAGTATGACAGAAAAAAAATTCGTTCAGCCCAAAATGTCACAGATGTGTCTTTTTTTGTAGTGTGTGCATGCTTTTAATGACTTGAGACTACCAAACACAACATGCAGTGGTTAGTTCATTGCATGCGATGCTTTTAATTAGCAAATAAACATTAAGGTCTCTTGTTTTCCCCTCCTCCTTGCTCACCTAGACGGAGGGAGTATTTAAAAGTCGAGGGAAGGGCTTTTCCTGCGCGGTAGGCGGGGCACTTCCGCCTAGTCGGTTCGACAGAGACGCGAGAAGATGAGGGAGTAGCCTGCTGCAAACGTAGGGCTGTGTGATCTGACAGCGAGTTACTACTGGACAGGTGGGGCCCCGTGATTTCACTTGCCATTATCATTTTAACTGCAGTGCTACGACCGGCGTGAGTCTCCCGATTCCTGACCACCTCCATACAGGTGCCTCTCCCAATGCTCCACCATGTAGAGGTTGGCTCTTGCAAGAGAGCCCACTTCTCCACTTTTTCCTTGCCTCTTTCCTCCACATGCAAAAATGCCATGTAAAGCGGGCTTATAGCCCACTATTGTACTTACTTGCTCCTACAGGTGCTAAGGTTGCCACATAGGCATAAAGTCTGATGTGGCAAGTTAATTAAGAAGAGAGAGACTAGTTTGGTGACCCAAGGAAGAAACGGTGCTAAGCACGTATCTAGGTGACATTAGGGTTTTGGTTGATTTGTGTCTTAAGGTGCTAGTATGAACTCTATGATGGATTGAGTGAAAAGAATAGCTTTATGTTATTTTACTATGAACTCTTGAATAGATAGAACAGAAAGGGTAACTTTGAGGTGGTTTCGTACCCTACCATAATATCTACGTTTGTTCTCCGCTATTAGTGGCTTTGGAATGACTCTTTGTTGCATGTTGAGGGCTTGTTATATGATCTATCTACGTTATTATTGTTGAGAGAACTTGCACTAGTGAAAGTATGAACCCTAGGCCTTGTTTCCTATCATTGCAATACCGTTTACGCTCACTTTTATCGCTCACTACCTTGCTGTTTTTATAATTTCAGATTACAAATACCTATTTCTACTATCTATTTTGCACTTGTATCTTCATCTCTTCGCCGAACTAGTGCACCTATACAATTTACCATTGTATTGGGTGTGTTGGGGACACAAGAGACTCTTTGTTATTTGGTTGCAGGGTTGTTTGAGAGAGACCATCTTCATCCTACGCCTCCTACGGACTGATAAACCTTAGGTCATCCACTTGAGGGAAATTTGCTACTGTCCTACAAACCTGTGCACTTGCAGGCCCAACAACGTCTACAAGAAGAAGGTTGTGTAGTAGACATCAATGACGTAGCCCAGACAGAAATGAGGTTCAGTCTATAATTTCATTTTTTTATTAAATAGGAAAAGGAAGCAAACGAAAGCACTGACTTAGATATTCAACATGTAAAATAAGAGGACAACACGAACCAAGGAGAAGTCGTATTTCCAGCAGTAGACAGTCCTGCCACTGCAGAGAAAGAGATCTTATAAAAAACTGCATCTGCACAGTTAGAAATGATCCCATTTTTTAATGACTTTTTGTGTTGGAACATGCACAGGAAGCTCAAAAGAGCACAAACAATCAAGACCATCAAACACATCCAGAGGAGACCAATGATCAAGTGGAAGATGTTCTTCAAACGGTAGACAGCAATGCCACTAAAGACCAAGCCATGAAAAATTCACTCACGGAACAACAGGTAGCAGAGATGACAAGAGTGTCAACGATTGAAAAGGTAAAGTCACATAACCTAATGATGTCTGCATGTATGACGTAGCTCAGACACAAATGAAGTTCAGTCTATAATTTCAATTCTTATTAAATATGAAAAGGAAGCAAATGAAAGCACTGTCATAGATATTCAAAATGAAAAACAAGAGGACTACACGAAACAAGGAGAAGTCGTATTCCAGCAGTAGACAGTCCTGCCACTACAGAGAAAGAGGCCTTATAAAAAAATAGCTCCAACTACACAGTCAGAAATGCACACATTTTTTAATTACTTTTTGTGTTGGGAACAGGCACAAGAAGCTCAAGAGAGCACAAACAATCAAGACCATTAGACACATCCAGAGGAGACCAATGATCCAGTGGAACATGTTCTTCAAACGGTAGACAGCAATGCCACTGAAGACCAAGCCACGAAAAATTCACTAACCGAACAACAGGTAGCAGAGATGATAGTAGCGTCAACGATTGAAAAGGTAAAGTCACATAACCTGCAACTATGAAATTATAAAATAGCTGCGTGCACACTCAATGAAACTCCCACCTACAACCTCTGTGTTCACTCAAATGCACTCCCACTTTGTGTGATTTCACCTACAACCTCAATGAAGAGGTATTATGTGATTTCACCTACAACCTCTCGGTCACTCAAATGCACTCCCACTTTGCCACTTCTATGTTTGAACAACTGCAACAAGAGAAGGCCAAAAAAACATTCAACAAAGAACAATCAGCAGTAACAAAAAGAAAGAAAGAGGTGAAATCACATAATACCTCTTCACGATCTTATAGTTCAAAAACACGCACTTGACATTTCACTATTTTCCTTTCATCATGGACAGGCACTACAAAAAAAATACACTTCCGTGATGATACGTGTTTGTCACAGTAGGTCGCGTTTTTTGTCATGCATGTACATCCATGACAAATTTATGACAGAATCAAGATAGTCATACCTGTGCTGTCGTGGAAGTGTTCCATGACATTACCAAAATTATCATCACGGAAGTGTCCACTTCCATGACGATAAATCGCGTGTCACAGAAGTGCTTTCGTCAAGGGTAATCGACACATGGCATCCACCGTAACGGAACGCCGTTAAGCTATCGGGTCGGGTTTTGGATCCGATAACCCGTTAACAGCCCTGACCAATGGGGATTTTCCACGTGTAAAATCATCATTGGCTGGAGGAAACACGTGTCGGCTCATCGTTGGGACAGATGTCATCCACTCATTGGACAGAAGTCGCCTATGATACGTTGACACGTGGCACGGCCCAACAGAGGACCATTCCTGTGAAAAGGCCAGCCCGTTTGACTTGGTCAAAAGGTGGCGGGTCGACCCATGGAAAGCCTGTTAACGGCATGTTCGCATATAACCCATTTATAGCCCGCTAACCCAAGGCCCATTACGCCCTATCCGAATTAGGCCCAGTAGCGTCATCTGGGTCATCCAATATGATTCCAGCCCGTTTTCACTTCTGGCCCATGTATGGCCCATGACGTCTTTCGGCCCATGAGGCCCTATGTAACTCTTGGCCTATTAACGACCCGTGGTGAAACTGGCCTGTAATGAACAGTGTATCACTATACAGCCATTAACGGCCCATGGTGAAACTGGCCCGTAATGACCAGTGCATCACTTTATACCCATTAATGGCCCGTTATTCCGTTGGGCCATTTCCAGCCCATGTTATCTTTCGGCCTTCTCAGAGCCCATTTATTCTTGGGCTCATTTCCAGCATTCCTTTACTTACGGCCCGTTACTGTCATTTTCTGCTTGTGGTCCAAATTCAGTCTGTGGTTACAGTCCGCCCATTTGTGGTCCGTTAATACGTTGGGCCATTTTCATAAAGTCATCAAATACGGCCTATTAACGATGGCCCATTATGTTCGGCCCATGAACGGACGATTCCAACTCTAGCCCGTTTACAGCCATAATGCGGCCTATTATTGGCCCATGTTTGGCCAATCATACGGCCCGTATAAGGCCCATTGATGATACGGCCCGTAGAAGGCCCATTGTTTCTACGGCCCGTAGAAGGCCCATTGATGATACGACCTGTAGAAGTCCCATTGTTTCTACGGCCCGTAGAAGGCCTACTTTTTCTATGGCCCGTAGAAGGCCCACTGTTTCTACGGCCCGTAGGAGGCCCAGTGTCACTACAGTAAATATTAGCCCATGGTTATTGTGGCCTAGTTTTAAAAAATAGGTTATTGCAGCCACTAGCAAACCGCGGAAAAAGAACTGCACTGACTACAAGCAAACAAATAAACAAGACAACAAGGAAATAAATAAGCAAGCAACTTATGCTAGGCTATCGCGGCTATTACACATATTACATCCACTGGGCATCAAAGTTCACCACCAGTGCAAATATAGGGAACAAAGCAGCATATAAGCGCCACAGCAAAACAAGTCCAGAACTGAAACCACTTCAGAAGAGTTCAAGAAACAATATCCTGGGTACCCATAATGCTGGCAAGATGCTTAGCAAGCTTATTAACTTTCTCTTATTTGGCGCTTAAATCCTCCAGTGCTTGATGTTGCACAAGAAAGTACGCATCTGAATTCTCCAGGGACTTCCTCGGTCCTTCGGCTTCTTGCTGCAGCACAGCTGACTGATGCCTTTCAGCTTGTAGCTGAGACTGAAGAAGCCGAAGTGATTCAGGCAGCGGGTTCGAAGAGCTTGTGCCAGCGGTACTGGCCAGTAACTCGAACACTACATCAACGCACGGCTGTGGGGTTTTCTCACTGTCTACAAGATCGTTTTTATCACCTTTCTTGGAGACCAACAGGGTTGTCTCACTATCTTGAACCTTATCTGCGTTACTTTCTCTACCATTGCATAGTGGGGTGCTCTTCTCCAATATTCTGTTTGCATACTACAAGAGAAACAAGCAGACACATCACAGGTTTAGCTTGTAGTATACGAAACTCATTTTGGTAAACTGGTTCAGTAGTAAGGTGGACAGGATAACAGCATGAAACAAACATATATCTATGTACTATGGTCACTGTATTGTCCCTACCATTCTAGTTTATGTTCCCTAATCAAGATAGAGACACAGTTCAACTCATATATTTTTAAGACACAGCAGCATAGACAGAATATAAGTGTGAGAAACTACACAGCATTGGCAGCACTTGTAATGTGCATCACATGAGAACATAACTGTTTATACAACTTAAACTGAAATCAACATAGAGCAAGAAGTTAGAACAGCAATCCAGTTAAAGAAATAGGTTTGAAACATACCTGTTGCACCATTGGAGTTTCAATCGGATCCTTCAAATTCGAAAGTAGTTGGTATGAGTAAATACAGTGATGCAACAACAAAGGAGTATGGACCATAGCTACGGAATCTGACCTGAGAACAGTTGCTCTTCTGCTTTAAACGTAGAGTTTGGGTTAGCTGTGGTGGTCTTCGTGCTTTGGGCACTGCAGTAGCTTTACAAACTGCTCGTGTGGGGGTACTCTGTGGTGGACATGGTGCTTTGTCAACTATAAGTGGGTTACTATCCGCTGGGGTTGCGGTTAGATGGGTTGTAGCTGGTTCTCTACCCAAAGGTGTAAGTGTGCAATCTGGAAGAGTCTCGATTATGTGTGGTGGGGCTAGTTTGTGGGCTAGTACAACCATGGTTCTATCTGCATCGACGGGTAGCACTGTCTTTTGTGAAGAACGGGTTTTTGCTCCCTTAGATACTGCCATCACCCCCTCCAATTCAAATGGCTGATAAACAAGAAAAGAAATTGAACGTACACACATTGTATGATAGACAGATGTGGTAATTCACATATATGTTGTCTAACCAAACAGGACAGCATGACACAATTTCACATATATGATGCCTAACTAAACAGGATAGCATGACACAGTTTCAGATATATGATGGATAACTTAACAGGATCTAATGGCATAATTCAACATATGATGAGTACCTAAACAGGATGACATGACAAAACTATATGATGTCTTTCTAAAATAGGTTGGGATGAAATAATTCACATACATGTTGTCTAAGTATACAGGATGGCATGATATAATTGACATAATTGATTCATATACTAAGCAGCTGGCACTCGCATGTATGATCTCTAAACTAAGCAGATAGAATTCAATATTGTGCATATGATGTCTAAACAAAGCAATGCAAGACACCATATGCATCATATGAGAAATATAAACATTGCAACTTAAAGCATACACCTCAGGTGGGATATAGGACTGGTCATCTATCTCTGAATCCTCCTTTGAGGAGCTCCCTGTAACCATCGAGATATATGCTTCAACAGGTACCATTGCCTGCTCTGAAGACCTTGTTTTCACTCTAGATTTTTCCATAACCGTCTCAAATGGCTGATACACATGAAGAGTAGTTCAATATACACAGATTGTCGACAAATGGAATACGTAGCGGAAAAAACTATGGCATGAGATAATTCACATATATGATGTCTGGCTCCATGCCGGTGCATAATTTATATATATGATAACTGGCTGAAAAACATGGCATTGCATAATTCACATATCTGATATAGAAAGCAAACAGGAGGCATTCACACAAAGCATGTCTAATCTAAGCAGATGGCATGGGAATGCAAGACACCATATGCATGATATGAGCAATATAACCCAGCCAAGTTAGAGCATGCACCTCGGGGGGGATACGACTGGTCATCTCTCTCTGAATCCTCCTCTGAGGAGCTATCTGTAACCAGCAAGAAATCTGCATCGACATGTAGCACTGACTGCTCAAAAGACCTTGTTTTCACTCCAGATTTTCCCATGACCGACTCAAATGGCTGATGCACAAGAAGAGTAGATGAATGTATAAACTTTGTTGACAAATGGAATACATCATGGAAAAAAATATGGCACGATACAATTCACATATACGATGACTGGCTAAACAGGATGGCATTGCATGATTCACGTATATGATGCCTGGCTAAAGAAGATGGCATTGCATAATTCCCATATACTCCCTCCGTTCCTAAATATTTGTCTTTTTAGAGATTTCAAATGGACTACCACATACGGATGTATATAGACATATTTTAGAGTGTAGATTCACTCATTTTGTTCCGTATGTAGTCACTTGTTGAAATCTCTAAAAAGATAAATATTTAGGAATGGTGGGAGTATGATATAGAAACCAAACAGGTGGCATTCACACAAAGCAAATCTAAACTAAGCTGATGACATATAAGATGTATAATGTAAGCAATGCAAGGCGCCATATGCATGATATGACCAACATCAGCATGCCAGGTTAGAGCAAACACCTCAGGTGGTAAACAGGCGTGGTCGGCTCCTTCTGAATCTCCATCTGAACAGTTATCTTCCTCTGGAATACAATCTGGAAATGCAGGAGGGGGGCACTTCGCCCACCATGGAGCGGCGTCTGCATGACATTATATTCGCACGCAACGGTCTTCTCTTTTTCTCTACATGTTCAGTACGATTGTGTACAATATCTGACATGCATAATAAAAAATAGTTAGATTTTGTAAGGCCTAAGGGGTGCGTGCAAAAATCAAGACTGATGGTAGCAAACGAGTGGATGGATCCAAAACTAATGATAGAGGTAGATTATAGCTTCAGTTTAAAAAGATAGACAATGGATCATCTATTGTTTGTTGCCCACCCAACATGAACCACATAGAAGACCCCAGATGAACCAGATAGTAGATAGATACTATTCGTTGCTGGCTCGATATGAGACCCATGGGCAATTCAAAACTCAAGATTGAACGATAAAGTAGCAGGTAATAATAACCGATGTATAACGTAAGCAAACACGAAAGACTGCGACCTCTCTTCCGGAACTATGTAGTCCTCAGGTTCATCTGCTCACTCGATGATGGTAATGCAGTTGGCGTGGCTGCCGGCAACGGGGAAGATGATTTGAGGCGGCGAAAGAAAGTCTGCAGGGGGGATCTCTGCTGCAGTGAACGCTTCTGTCGATGGTGCACCTCAGGTGGGGTGGATGACTGCACGGCAGGAGCAGGACATAACACACAGAGTTTTCTTTGACGCCTATCTGAAAATGAAGTACATTTGTAAGGGCTCCTTAGAATTGGAGGATTCTATAAACGCAGGGACAGGAAAAACACAGGAATAGGATAGGAATGCACGTGCAAAACAGAGCATTTGGAAACATAGGATTTCAGTCAACCTGGGTGTTTGGCTCACATGAATTGGAGGAACATAGGAATGGAGAATCAAAGTGATGCGATGAGTGTACAACCTCTTTGGCATAGCCTTGTGGACCTCAGCATCATTGGGTTGGACGTGGAGGATGGTGATGATGCTTGTGTGACTGTCGGAGGCGGGGAAGAAGATCTGAGGCCTCTGGAAACGGCTTCGAGGGTAGTGCTCCGTTGTGATGGACAGTTCCATCGTTGGAGTAGCTCCGCTAAGGTGTACGGCAACGAGGCTGAAGCATGACAAGACAGACAACGTTAATCTGAAGTGGGACCCTAATATCATCTGCAATAGATGATGTAAAATACATCACCAAAAAGTGCTAAATGTAAAACACATCAGCCGCGCCACGGCCGCTCCAACAGATGATGTAAGTATTGTTCACTCTGAACTTAACTGAAGAAAATGAACTTCATAGTTGAAACTGAATTTTACTGTCGAAACTGATTGAACTAGTAACAGAGCATTGCAATAGATGTTTAGGGCGTTCGAGCACTAGTAGCAGAGAAGCAGTGATCTAAATCAGCAGACACTCGAGCAGGGAACGCACTAGCAGAGAGCAAGTCGTGCAGTAGCACCACGAGCGAGTACTAAAGCAGCAACTCCTGTAGCTGCCGGAGGTTGTGTAGCAGCAGCAGCAGCGCAAGCGAGAGCAAGAGCAGAGCAGTAGCACGAGCGAAAGCAGGAGCAGGGCAGCAGCATGACCGACAACAAAAACAGAGCCGCAGCGTGAGCGAGAGCCGGAGTAGCTGCAGCTAGTGCCGTTGTGGAAGTCGCCGCCGAGGAAGCAACGACATGGGGGAGAGACGCCGTGGATGATGTGGCCGGCGATGGCACCATCAATAGAGACCCGCCATGTCTGCTCGGTATCGAGCACCGGCAGCCCCGTGAGATCGAATAAAAGATAAAATGCAGCGGTGAGTGCAGAACCTCCTTGGTGGCGCCGAGTTGGCCTCGGCTTCATCGGAGGAATTGGTGAGGGTGCTGCGGTTCCGATGGGGCAGGTCAAGACGATGTTGTGGGGATTGAGGTGGCGCGATAGACGAGGCGAACATCGGGGCAGCTCCTTGGAGGTGGAGGACGGGGCGGCTGATCCGGCGGGACGATGAGATCAACAACGGATCCTCGTCCGGTGCGGTGGATGAGGGACGGCGAGCTGTTGCGGTGGACGACGTAGTCGGGGAACAGTCTCCGGCTGGGCGGCGGTCGGGAGGCCGACGGAGGAGCGTGGGGTTTCGCGGGTTTTGGCGGCCTCGGTGTACGAATGGGGGCGAAGGGGGAGGGGGAGCCAAGCTTAGGGACGCGATTGTCCGAAATGTAGAGTAAGTTACCAGCATACCCCCACTGGTTTTGACACCGCGACTTGGAACTTCATTTCCGGCTGAGGGGTAGAAGGGGGATTTCACGTGTCTGGGCTGCGGGAGCGATTTCGGATGAGGAGGGAGTTCTCGCGCGCGTCCAAATTTCGGGATAACAAGGCGCGGCGTGGGTTGAAGAAGCGGGAGTTTCAAAGCAGGTGAGACAAAAGATACTCAAGCTTGAAAAATTCAGGATAACAAGGTGCGGATTCCTTGTTCGGTGGAACAAACTTAACGTGTAAAAAAACAATTCATACAAGACACAAGAGATTCATGTCCCCTTTTACTATATTGCTATAGATGCCATTGAAAAAACTACAAGAAAAATGTAAAAAAACGGGAGAACAAGATTACCCTGCAGAGTACCAAATCGATTCGCACTTCCCTCAACAACAACAAAAAACAAATCAATTCCCACCAAAGAAAGAGTAATGTCCCTTTTTATATGATTACAGATGCCATGATCTCGAATTTCAATTTTTGAATCCACGTTATATTGAATTCAAATATATCGTTAGGTGACCTTGCAGTTTATAATTGATGTAGTCGTACATTTTAATATTCCATCATATATGAACATTTTACTCCACCATGTGAACATATATATTGTCGTCTACCATATGGACTAAATTTGAATCAATTTTCCTTATTTGAATACGATTGTTGTCAAGTTATACAATAATTTAAATATTATCTTGATAACAAAAAACATGCACATAGCAGTAATCATATTTCACTATGAACTACATGTACCATACGCTCTCCAATTCAAATATTTGTATCCATTTTATGTTGAATTCAAATCATAGTACATTATTGGTCTAGGTAGCGAGATGTTCGGGATAATCTAAACCCTGTTTTCATATGTATAATTTTTGGCTGAATTGGGACAAGTTTTGGTATAAGCTTCTTGCAAAACCGGAGATTCTCTCAACAAGCCTCGTGGTTCCGAGAGGGAACATGTCACCTTTGTGTGCGAAACGATATATGCTTCCCCCCTGATTTTCTTTACAGAGGCAACATAGAACTATATGAGCGCCATGTTAAATTTTGGAATTATTTCGGGTTCGTTTGGCCTTTTTATACATTAATTGAGTTTCTGGACTTTTAAAGTGCATAATCTAAATATGAACTGCATGCACATGCTCCGGTGCACCAAAGTTGGTTGAAAAATCACATGTGTGTCCTTGGTTGAATTTCTAGGTCCCATGGAAGAAATGAGAATGAAATTCAAACATCTGGGCGTCGTGAGTCGGCCGAGAACGTCGAGAAACTTAGATTTTAAATTCATGTAAATCCAAAACTCGTCTGGAAATCAAGAAACTTGGCATGGTGTCATGTCATGGCACTAACATGTTGTGGTAAAAAATTGGGCCGATTTGGAAGCTCGTGGTTCTAAGAGGGAACGTGCCACCTTTGAGTGTGAAACGATATACGCTGCCCCCCACCCACCCTTGAGTTTCTTAACAAAGGCAACATAGAACTACATGAGTGCCTGTTAAATTTTGGAATTATTCTGGGTTCGTTTGTCGTTTTTTATACATTAATTGAGTTTCTGGTCATTTAATGTGCATAAGTAAAATTTGAACTTCAAGCACATGCTCTCGTGCACCAAAGTTGGTTGAAAAATCACATTTGTGTCCTCGGGTGAATTTCTAGGTCCCATGCAAGAAATGAGAATAAAATTCAAACATCTGGGCATCGTGGCTCGGCCGAGAACATTGAGAAACTTGGTTTTTAAATTCTTGTAAATCCAAAACACGTCTGAAAATCATGAAACTTGGCATGGGTGTCATGTCATGGTACTACCATGCTGTGGTAAAAGAATTGGCCGAATAGGAACTGATTTTGGTATAAGCTTCTTGCAAACCGAAGCTTCTCTCAAGAAGGCTCGTGGTTCTGAGAGGGAACGTGCCACCTTTGAGTGCGAAACGATATACGTTGTCCCCCTTGAGTTTATTTACAAAGGCAACATAGAACTACATGAGTGCCCTGTTAAATTTTGGAAATCATTCCGGCTTCGTTTGGCCTTTTTTACACATTAATTGAGTTTTTGGTCATTTAATGTGCATAATTCAAATTTGAACTACAAGCACATGCTCCCGTGCACCAAAGTTGGTTGAAAAATCACATTTGTGTCCTCGGGTGAATTTCTAGGTCCCATGCAAAAAATGAGAATAAAATTCAAACATCTGGGCATCGTGGCTCGGTCGAGAACATTGAGAAACTTGGTTTTAAAATCATGATACTTGGCATGGTGTCATGTCATGGTAGTACCATGCCGTGGTAAAAAAATTGGCCGAATAGGAACAAATTTGGGTATAAGCTTCTTGTAAATCAGAGCTTCTCTCAAGAAGGCTCGTGGTTCTGAGAGGGAACGTGTCACCTTTGTGTGCATAATTCAAATTTGAAATACAAGCACAAGTTCCAGTGCACCAAAGTTGGTTGAAAAATCACATGTGTGTCCTCGGGTAAATTTCTAGGTTCCATGCAAGAAATGGGAATGAAATTCAAAATTCTGGGCGTCGTGGCTGGGCTGGAAACATTGAGAAACTTAGTTTTTTAATTCCTGTAAATCCAAAACACGCATGAAAATAATGAAACTTGGCTTGGTGCCATGTCCGATTTGCGAAGGCGCACACATTAACAATCAACAAAGTCATTTTGGAACAAGTGCTGTCACGTTACAATCGGAAACACAAGTATTATTGAAACGTGGGCGTTCTATTTACTACCATTTACGTGCCGCCACGCGTCCCCATTTTTTATTAGCTAGGAGGCGCCGTGCAGGGTAGCTATTTGAGTACGAGAGGCGTGCGATCAGACCCCTGCGCGTGCTTATCGGGAGGAGAGCCCTTTGACCTCCATCTGCCGTCCACCTCTCTCCCAAGGTCTCCATTAATGGCACCCGAGCCTCTGTTTAATGGCGTGGCTATGTCTCACTTGACTAAGATTTAAGAGAGAAAAAATAAAATCTGAAAGCACGGATCTTGATGTAAGATCCGATGGACCTATATAGCATCTACTGCGACTTATAGCAAGACTGATGAATATATAAGGACGATTAATTGTCTTACATAATTAGAAAGATAATTAAAAAAGCCACATGCGGCTACGCCCGAAATACACAAGGGCAAAAGAAGAAGGAAGACAAGGATCTGGCTCGCTGATCTCTACTTTCTTGATGCGTTGCTGCAGGCCGCGGGAACTAGTCTCCACGGCGAGCGGCGATGAGCTCTTTCGTGTCCTCAAGACGCTGCTTGAGAACATCCACGGATTCCTCCACCAGCCTTTGGCGCTCGATGCGGAGCATGTCATTCTCGTCCATAAGTTTCTTGACGATGACGCCGGTCCTCTTCAACAAGGCACTGGTCTCCTCCTGCTGGTCTGCACTTCGGACGATCTTCGCCCTCAGCAGGTCGCGCTCGGCCCGGAGCCTCTCATTGCCCTCCCTTAGTTGCCGGATGATGCCGGTAGCCTGTTCAAATGAGGCTTTCATGTCGTCCTGCAACCTCGCCCAGCCGGAGATCTGATCCATCTGGCTATGGACGATCGCATGCATGCGCCTGTAACAGTCGTCGCCTGCCCGCGAGAAATTTTCCCAGGCCGGTGCGGCGCGGCGGGACATCTCTGCTGCATTCGCGGCGCGGCGGGACATCTCTGCTGCTTCCGCAGCACGGCCGGACCAGTCTGCTGCATCGACGGTGCGGCGGGACCTCCGTGCTGCTTCAGCGGCGCGGCGGGACCTCTGTGCTGCTACTTCCGCGCGGCGGGACATGTCGGCTGCTTTCGCAGCGAGGCGGGACATCTCTCGTGCTTCCGCATCCATACTCGCCTCTCCCTGGTGGCAATCTCTCGACCCAGAACTCATGCTGGCCATGGCAGACGCAAGGGAAGGATGCTGAATGACTTGTTTGTTTTTGTGGATGAGGAGTTGAGGAGGAATGTGCAGTCATCTTGGCATACTAGTATTTATAACCGAGTACTAATACGCTCCTAAGTGGGAAACCGTTTAGGTTGTGATCGGTGTGAACAGGTTTGCAATTCAATATAGCATGGAGTAATTTGGAATGTGACGAGACGCAAGCTCAAAATTTATTGACGGTTCTAGTTTCGAAGTGCGGCACTATTCCCGGATGGCGTTACATGGGCACGTGTTCTTAGCCGTGGTGTACTTTTTCTACTGTGTACGTGCAATAACTGGCACCGTCATATACATATCTTACGGTTAATGGGGCGTTCGACAGGAATAGCCGCGTGGCGAGCTATAGGGTAGTCTTTTTTTAGACGCATTAAACCTATCTCTCGGGACTTCTCGCACGCACCATCATGCCACCCACAAAAACTTGTACTCTAAGTTTAGTACGTTATACAGGAAGAGAAGAGGTGCACGCACGCACTCGTCCTCTCACACACGCGTCTGTTTTTTCTCGAAAAGGAGGATGATGACCCCCGGCTTCTGCATCTGGGAGTCACACACGCATTTGTAGCTACGAATTGTAGTGTTCTCAACCATCCGACTGGATCTATCATGGATGTACCTATATACTAAAACATGTCTAGATATATCTATATTTTGACAAATGGAAGGCATGTATTGTGGAACGGAGGGAGTGCTTGTCATAAAAATGGATAAAAGGGACGTATCTAAAACTAAAATACGTCTACATACATCTCCTTTTATCTAGTACTTCTTACCCAAAGGAACTTTATATCCAACAGACACAAAATATCCGTTCGACTGTTGGAAATTACTGATCTGATGTCGAAGTAATTGCTGCATCGCCACCAAAACCCACCATTTCTTAAGCTAAAGTAGACCGAGGTAATCCCTATATTAGCATATTACTAAGATAAACAGAAGGCACTGTAGAAACATTTAGGACGTGAGCTTGTCAATCTGAATGTGGAGGGACACCAGCTTAGCCCCGGCCAGTAGCTTGGGCGGAACTGTGAAGAAGGTCAGCTCCTACACGTCGACGTCGCCGGGATCCTTGCTGCTTGTCACCTCCATTTCCACCTTGACGGCGTCGGTCGTGCCTTTGGGCTCCCCCGGCGGGCCGTTCGCCCACAGCTTGGCCATGTAGTGCGGCAGTGGGGACGCCCCCACTCTGATGCAGACCACCGACACGGCGATAGGCGCGCCGATGTCGAGCACACCGCCGACCAAGAAAAACGCGCGACCGTCCTCCTCCGCGAACAGCAAGAGCCATGGCTCCAACAGTGGCACTTGCAGCTGGAGCACCTTGCCATATTGGATCATGTGCATGGGCATGGGATGTGCGTTGCTGATGTGGTGGTAGAGCATCGGCGGCGGGCCTTCGTAGCCGTAGACGGGCATGGGGCATTTGTAGGGCGCGAGCGGACACACGCTCTGGTGATCGGCGAGCTTGTGGTAAGTGACGTAGAGCCCACAGCCTTCATGCGGGCACACCACCCTCAGCGATGAAACGACGGCTTCCACCACCGTGCTCCGCACGTCGAAGCCACCGCCGCGCTCACACTTCTGGCACTGCCGCTGGTTCCCGAGGCGCTCGATGCGGCAGTCCGCGCAGGCCAGGTGCCCTCCCTTGCACTGCAGAAATCAATCGAACAGCACATCAATCAAGAAACATGCACCTTGCTCAATCAGCCGAACGAACGAGGTGTATTCGAACCTCATACACTGGAGGCGTCAAGGGGCGGAGGCACAAGGGGCAGCGGAGCATGGTGAGGTCCATGGAGACCTTAGTGAGCTCCCTCGTCGGTTCCTGTTCCGTCTGCATGATCTCACCCTCCTCGTGCACAACCATCTCTCGCTTGGGCTGGGGCATTACAAAGCTTTACCGTCACATATTTTATACTCTGCGCATAACTCTCCTCCCGCATACCAAGGAAGGCAGTAGTTTGAGTTTTCTGGACAAATTTGCCCCTGCGCATGAGTAAGCTGCATAAATATCGACAGTAAATGCGCATGCAATGGTTGGCTGGTCCTCCTTCCTTTTCACTTGAGTTGGCTTCCCCAGGCGGTCAAGCCGCATCCGGTGCTGCATGAGTTTTCCTGTAGCCATTTTCTGCTTTGGAAACTGGCGCAATTAATGGGGGCAGAACTAATCGAGCGGGGGCACAGATGGAAACCAACGCGGACGCGCAGACTAATCTGAGAAAAACAAGAAAAAGTTATACGCAAAGTAAAAGGAATCGGAGGGAGTACTACTTCAAGGTGCATTAAATCAACACATGCAAGTATCAAAAGGAGAGTCACGGCATGCATGCATGCGTTGTAGTTAATGCATCGGTAACCGCAAATTATTGAAATATATCGAGTGCAGTGCTTTGATGTGTCGCGTCAACTCATACATCAACGAGAAGTTTGATTATCCTCTCCCTCACGGACTTAACTGCACCTCCCTTTGGCTGTATGACAGGTTGGCCAGCCACCTCTCGGGCCCACATGTCATACACGCAAAGGCAGGAGCGTCCCTCCCTCGCCCATGAGTGTGGTGGCTGGCAAGACTAGGAGAAGCTTTCGCTACACGCTCTCCCTCCCGCACGCGGTGGACATGCAGCAGCTCAATCGGTGTCAGATGGCCAGAAGCGTACTGTAGTACTCCTCCAGTGCAGTAGTACTCCATCATTGTTCGACTTCCCGAAGAGGCGAAGAGCCAAGCGCAGCCCGGACGCTCGTGTGGCAGTTTCATGTGTAGAGTAGTCTAGGATAGCGTGTACCATGCATGTAAGGTTAAAATCGTTCAGGTCGGTTCCATGCTATGTGGTCGTCTTGAAGTTTTAAAAAATAAATAGTCTTCTGGCCCTACCTGTCACCCTGGTGATTGTAGTTTGCACGCTCATCTGGTCAAGACAGGAATATATATTTTAATTTGTTTTTTTCGAAAAGGGGGGACTCCCCGGCCTCTGCATCAGAACGATGCATACGGCCACATATATTTTAATTTGTGGTGGGTAAATGTTAGAGGTTGCAGCAAATATATTGTACACTGCGGGTCTTTCAGCCAAGTTTAGAGGCAAGCATGTGGGACCAGTGCTATGATGTGTCGCGTCAACTCGTACAACGAGGAGAAGCTTGATTTTACTACACGCCTTCTCCCTCGCCCATGCACGCGGTTGCTCGCAAACGAGGATAGGCTTTTGCTTAGTAGTATACAACAAGCTATCCATCCCGCTCGTGGTGGACAGACATGCAGCAATGGATTCGACACTGTAGAAGTAGTAGTAGTAACATCATTGTTTGTCTTCTCGAAGAGGCGAAGAGCCAAGCGCAAACCGAACGTTGCATGAGACAAAATTGCTATATGAGCCCACTATTGTACTACAACTACTTGCTAGTATAGCCCTGTAAACCAGAAAGGAGTATTTGCCCTTCTAGAGATTTCAACAAGTGACTAGACTACACCGAGATGGAGTACATATGGAGCAAAATGAGTGAATCTGCACCGTAAATAAATACGTGCTAGTTCTATCGTTTTTCTCTCTGAGGTGCATAATATTGAGTATACTGACTAGTCTCTTTTTGACACGCATTTACGTTTTTTTTGACACAGTACAGACGCAAGCACTCATATACACGTGCATACACTCACCCCTATGAACGCACACACGCACGCACTATCATCTTGAAATTTACGAAGTCACCATAGGCACCTCGTCGTCGACGGGTCCATAGGTGCTTGAATGCCAAGGAGGGAGAGGATAGCGGTTCCCAAGACGTTGAACGGTCAATGATGCATCCTCAATTACATGTAGAGGGAATTAATTGGAGAAGCATAATAGAGCCAGCACGATGTCAATGCAACAAAGTTTGGACTCTCATATAATAAAGGCACCCCACCACTCCAATCCATCTACTCCCAAGTCTCTGCGCAACACTGCTCACTCCAATCCAAGACCAAGTGACCAGAAGCCACAAGCACCTATGGAGGCGATGGACGCGAGCGGCAGTCGGCTATGCCAAATTATCCAAGGCGCCGGCCTGCGGCACCGCACCGCGCAGCGTTTCCAGACGGTGCTGGTGACCGCAGGCATCGTAGCCCTCGCTGCCGCCGGCTTCGCCTCTCGCATGGACGACATGATGGCCAACTCCATCCGCAAGTTCACCGCTGTCAAGAAGCGCGCGGACGACCTTGCCGTACTGCTCCAGCTCGCGCGCCCAGGCTCCTCATTGCCTGCCACCCTCATCGGCCTCCATGGTGACGAACTCTTTCAAGCCCTGGTGGCCCTGCAGGTGCCGGAGGTCGCGACAAAGAATGTGCACCTCGAGGCCGCGCTCGCCGCGCAGCGCCTCGCCATGCAAGAAACTGTCGACCTGCACATCCACGTCTACGAGGAAATCGTCTACATAGGCCACTACAAGGCAAGCGAGGACAGAAAGACGTTGGCCTTCTTCCAGTGGCTGGAATCTTTGGACGCCATTGTTTACAAGCACGTCGACCTGGCCACGAAAGCCGCTGCTACTTAGGCGCCGTTCGGTGGGCCAGCGCCCTGAGTCGAGGAGGTGGACGTCGTCGATGGATGCATCTCTTCTTCTTGCCTCCTGTAACCAGCACTGCATCGCCTCGTGGCCTTAATGTTTTATTAGTGTACTCCCTCCGTTCCCAAATATAAGTATTTCTAAAGATTCCAGCAAGTGACTACTACATACGGAGCAAAATGAGTGAATCTACACCCTAAAATATGTCTATATACATCCGTATGATGTAGTCCATTTGAAATAGTATCTAAAAAGTCTTATACTCCCTCCGTCCGGAAATACTTGTCGTAAAAATGACTAAAAATGGATGTATCTAACACAAAAATACGTCTAGATACGTCCATTCCTTCGACAAGTATTTCCGGACGGAGGGAATATTTATGAACGGAGGGAGTATATGGCATTTTTATTCCAGTCGTAACGTTTTCACTGTGAGGTGGGGCCGCAGTTGAGCAAACCCACCCCGCCCACCGGGCGTCGGCCGAGTTTAGAGTTAGAAGAGAGAAACGAGGGAGGAGAGCTAGCTGTAGCACGGACGCTGTTTTCAGATGGGACTCGTGTTTATAGAATAGGAGTACTGATCACTCGTGCCTCTCTTTTATTAAGGCAAAAATTAGTCGTATGTCTAGTACCACTAGTTGGGTGCGTGCGACCTATAGCTGTCATCACTTTAGGTCTCCTTTCCGAACCGCGGCTACGCTTCACAGTTCACAGTACATATTTTTTCACGCATTTATCCTCCTATATGTACTCCTAGGCTATTTCCACGTGCTCCCATTCGCCGACATGTGGGACATAGAGCATCTGGGTCGTAGTGCATGCACGACTCAGAGCATATGCCGGGGTACTTTACATTTCAGACCTCATGAATTACATGCAAACCCCTCGCAGAAGAATAAATAAATGAATGAATTACTACATGAAACCAGATTATTTTTGTGGAAACCGGAGCACGTTCATTAAATTTTGGACATAACATGTTTATAAAAAATGACCGGACCTAAACCAGTCTAAGGGCCTCTTTGATTTTCCCGCAAAAAAGGGCCTCTTTGATTCGCAGGATACTGAAAACACAGGAATGGGGAAAGTATGATGGTGATGAACCGAGACGAGGAGAACTCTAACTCAGTTAGAGGTTAGAGTTAGATTCTAACCCTGAACTAACTCTAAACCGCCCTGTTTGGATACTCTAACACAGTTAGAGTTAGAGTTATTTTCTAACCCACTCTAACCCAAATAAGCACCTCTCCACCAGGATAGTTGGGCTAGATGGAACTAACCCAGTCTAACCCTCCCTGTTTGGATACTTTTGGGTTATTTGAGCCCCCAACTAACCTAAACTAGCTCTAACCCCATGATCCAAACAGGGCCTATCTCAATCATTTGACTACTTTGGACCCTATTTCCTACCGGATTTGTGGCTGGCTCTTCTGTGGCCTCCTCCCGCTCACAATTGACATAAACGAACCATCTATACAAATCAAGCATGCAAAACATGATAATTTTTACTTTGTCCATACAAATGAGATATCCCACTTAAACATACAAGTCGTCAATCAAGCTTCACAAAATAAAAAAACACTTCATGAAACAAAGAATGAGCTAACTCATCACGGAAGTCATTCACGATAGGGAGGGAGCCCGGAGCCCCTCACGCACCGAGGGAGGAGCTCGCCATCGTTGCTCTGGAGGAAGGCTCGGTAGAGCCCAAGCCCTGGGAACCCCTCCGACGCCGGCCCTTGCGAGTTGAGGTCGACACTAGCATGGGTAGCAGGGCCGCTTACCGCTGACTGGGAACTTAATCTTTGGGCCTCTAGAAATAATGCAAGCCTGTAACTAAAATACCTAGAAAGGTGAACTGAATCTTTGGGCCTCTAGAAATAATGCAAGCCTAAAATTGAAATACTTAGAAAGGTGAACTGAATCTTTGGGCCTCTAGAAATAATGCAAGCCTGAAAGTGAAATACCTAGAAAGGTGAACTAAAGCTTTGGGCCTCTAGTAATAATGCAAGCCTGAAACTGAAATACCTAGAAAGGTGAACTGGATCTTTGGGCCTCTAGAAATAATCCAAGCCTAAAATTGAAATACCTAGAAAGGTGAAATGAATCTTTGGGCCTCTAGAAATAATGCCAGCCTGACATTGAAATACCTAGAAAGGTGGCCTGAATCTTTGGGCCTCTAGAAAGATTTATTACCTCCTCAAGCAACATCAAACAATTCCCATGTGTGCACGACAAATCTATACCAAGTTTGATCAAGATCTACTTTTCCAAATCAGAATTAGCGCTAGAGCAAGCAAGATCAATGATATGGCCGTGAGACAGAGAAGGAACGAACAAACTCACCCCTCTCGCGACCTCCCTGGTAGATGCACCGCCGCCGCGCACGACAGAGAGAGAAAAATGACTGGTGAAGGGGGAGCGGGGCGACCTTCGAAGGCCGGAGGGAGAGGGTGGCCAGAGTAGGGCGGCGGAGGCCGGAAGGAGAGGGCGGCTGGAGGAGAGAGAGGGCGAGCGGCGCTTGGGCGGGTGGCCCTATGGGGAACAGAGAGGAGTCGTGCGAGAGGGGGGAGCGATCTGGTGCGGGCAGGGGAGATTTTTTTAGTTCTCTTTTAGTGGGCCCGAGGATAACTAACCCAATTAGAACCTCTCCACCGAGCTATTTTATTTAGCTGGGTTAGAGCAAACTAGCTCAAACTAACCCCTCTTGTTTCGATAATTTGAGGCTATTTCAACCCAAACTAGCTCTAACTCAGGGATCCAAACAAAGAGGAGTGTTATTGTACATGCTACAATGTGGACCGTAGCACATTGTTTTTTATGGCCATATCACCACATTGTTTTCCACTGCTGGTTCACTGGGCTACCGTGGTTCGCACTGCTGGTTCACTGGGTTGCCGTGGTTCGCACTCCTCCGACCTGAGTAGTACTCCCTCCGTTCCTAAATATAAGTCTTCGTAGATATTTCACTGTGGACCACATACGGATGTATATAGATGCATTTTATGTGTAGATTCACTCATTTTTCTCCGTATGTGGTCCATAGTGAAATCTCTCCAAAGAATTATATTTAGGAACGGAGGGAGTAGTATAGTACTAGTATATACCACATCATTCTTCGCTACTTCTTACTACTCCGACATGTGGGAGAGCCAGCATCCGGGTCGACGTGTCATGCACCAGATTAGAGCGTGGAACGGAAGGGGGGCATCACCCCGGTCTGAGCACCAGTAATTCATGACTATAGTGAGTGGTCATATCACAAGTCTTTCCAGCAGTAACGCGCTATCAAATCGCATAGCCCCACTCGCTCACCCTCCTCGCCTCTCTGTCAAACCGCCTACCCGAAAACTGCCGCGCGTACTGCCCGGGAAAAGCCCTGCCCTCAACTTTTAACTATGCGAAAATAGTTCGAGCTTGTTCATTCTATATAAATACAATACTTACTGTATGTTTATTCACACTTGGGGTTGTTCAATGAATGGAGGTGCGGGGAGCACAAGTGAACAATACTGTAGTACTACTAGTAGTAAGTAGGAGTCGTACAATAGTCACCTTAAATAGAGAGTTTCTTTTCCTTAATGCCACGTACACAAATTGAAACGCTTGTTGTGGAGAGAAAAAAGATAATTACTCCACTATATATGGACGCATGGGCCTGAGCGCTTGCTTTACTAGGGTTGCTCTCTTCATTCTCTCATCCTCTCCAGATATAAACAAGACAACGGTAGCGACATTTTCTCTCTGCTCACCGCTGGTCACAGATCCAGCCGGATCCCTTCGGTCGGTGTGTGTAGAGGACTAAAAGGTGCATCGTTCACGCGGTCATCGCCGCCGAGGGAGGAAACCCACAGCTGCCGGAGGGGCCCGATCCTCTGCTCGTGCCGTTCTCTCCGACACAGCGCCGGCTCGGGAGGTCCTCTGACCCTTCTTCCTCCCTGATGTATTGTCCGCAGATCCGACCTGCCGCCGCCGACATCCCGGCGACCCTCAGGTATAAGGTTGTATGTTGTTTGACGCAAATGGGTTGTATGCTAACAAAAAGAATATGGGCTCCAAAAAAACCTTAAGAATTAGCAAATGGGTTGTAAATTATTAGAAATAATGGCAGATGGGTTGTATGTTGTTTTCCATAGATTTGAGGCTTTCCTAAAGTAAGGTTAACGCATAAGCAGTGACTGTTGGATGTCCATCGAACGCCCGTCGTGCTTCTTCAATCTCTGCTCTTCCTGCTCCAGCCGCTCAAACAAGCGTCGGCGGGACTGCCTGCTCCCTCCTTCCCGGGGCTGGCTGTGCTACCGTGCAGGCCTCACCGCCCCACCATACTCCCATCGCTGGCCTAGCCATCCCTCTACTCACCCACACCTGCTATTATTCTCTGGCGACGGCAGACGAACCAGTAAACCCTCGTACAGTCGTACTCCCCTCCGCGTGGGAAACAACTACTGAGTCTTCCCTGCCTATGTGTCATTCCCTTCCTAGGCCTCGCCGTCGTCCACCGCCCTGGTGCTCTCGGCGCGGCCTGGTCAACGTGGTCAACGACCGACATGCATCTGAAGTGGACTGTACGTGGAGAGGCCGACAGCTGGGTCCACGGCCGCACGCAAGGAAATGCCTCCTTATTACGCGCAAAATAATGATTCCTCCACCTGACATCAGGGACCCACCGAAAGGGCCTCGTATTTCGTGAAAAAAATGTTACCGCCGCTGACAGCTCGGACCCACCAGCTATATCTTCGCACGCAAGGAAGTGCCTCCTTATTACGCACAAAAAAAATGAATACTCCCCCTGTTAGTTGGGACCCAGTATAGTGGCAGGCTTACTTGTGGGCCTACTAAGTTGACGGGGACGGACGGCTTTGTCAACTTAGTCAATATGCACGATTCTAGCTGCAGTGACTGTACGATGTCCATCCAACGGCCGTAGTGCTTCTTCAACCTCTGGTCTTCTTGCTCCAGCCGCCCAAAGCAGCGCCGGTCGTGCCGCATGCTACTGCCTCCTGTTGCCGGTTGTGCTACCACGGAGGCCTCACCGCCCCCTACTATTCCCACTGCTGGCCAGGCCCTCTGGCGACGGCATCCTCACACCGTAGCCGAACCAGTGAACCCTCGTACTCCTCTCCGCGCGGGCTTCCACTGCCGCGTCTTCCCCTACTCCCCGTCGTCCCCTTCCTAGGCCTCTCCGTCATCCACCGCTGTGGTGCTCTCGGCACGGCATGGTCAACGTGGTCAAGGAACGACTTCCATTGGACGTGGATTGTACGTGGAGAGGCTGACAGCTGGGTCCACGGCCACAGCAAGGAAGTGCCTCCTTATTACGCAGAAAATAATGATTCCTCCACCTGACAGCTGGGACCCACCGGACGGGCCACTGTATTTCATGGAAAAAACATTCCCCCCTAACTGCTGGGACCCACCAGCTTCATCTTCGCACGCAAGGAAGTGTGTCCGGGCAAAAAAAATGATTCGCCCCCTGATTGCTGGGACCCACCAGCTACATCTTCGCACGCAAAGAAGTACGTCCAGAAAAAAATGATTTGCCCCCCTAACTGCTGGGACCCACCAGCCACACCTTCGCACGCAAGGAAGTGCTTCCGGGCAAAAAAAACAATTTGCCCCCCTGACTGCTGGGACCCACCAGCAACATCTTCGCACGCAAGGAAGTGCTTGACAGTCGGGACCCACCTGGTCGAAGCGTACGTAGCGTTGTCATTCTGGTCGCGAACGTGTACGTACATATATATTGGTCGATGTAGAGGCGCGCACGTGTTGTAGTAGAGGCGCGCACGTGTCGTAGTAGAGGCGCACACGTAGCATGTACACATACGTAAAGCGTCCATGGCGCAAGAAAGAAAATACGGCCACGTATGTGTACATATGGGCGGGGTCTCGAACACCTACTCGCGCATACGTATGGCCAGGGCTCGTGTAGATGGTTGGGTCGGAATGGAGAAACAGCGTTGTTGTCGTGTTCATGGGGAGCCAACCGGCTGGGTCGGAACGGAATGCGTGGTCGTGTTCATCGGGAGGGCTTGGATGGAACAGGCGATGGAAACAAGGCATGGCGTACCGCAGAACGGAGGAAACAGACCTCCTACGTTCGGAACGGGGTCCTGCTGATCGGGGGGGTGTGGTGTACCGCAAAACAGAGGAAACGGACCTCCTACGGTCGAAACGGGGGTCCTGTTGATCGGGAGGGGTGTGGCGTACCACAAAACGGACGAAACGGACCTCCTACGGTCGAAATGGGGGTCCTGTTGATCGGGAGGAGTGTGGCGTACCGCAAAACGGACGAAACGAACTTGTGTTGTAGCGCTACGGTCGAAACGGGGGTCCTGTTCATCGGGAGGGGTGTGGCGTACTGCAAAACAGGACTCCACGAGATAATGTTCATCTCCACCGTCGACCTCCTCCAGCCTCCATGGGCTACTGTTCATCCACCGTCAACCTCCTCCAGCCTCCACCTGCGACTGTTCATCCACGGGCTCCTATTCATCCAGCCTCCATCGTGCGCTACTCCACCGGCTACTGTTCAACCACCCCTCTCCACGGGCTCCTGTTCAACCACCCCTCCACGGCTACTATTCATCCACCCCTCCACCGTCTACTGTTCATCCAGCCCTCCACAGGGTCGTCCTATTCATCCAGCCCTCCACGGGGTCCTGTTCATCCATCCCCAACCGGCTCGATCGATCGGGGTCCTGTTCATCTAGAGGCAATGCCACGGGTCCTGTTCATCCACTCCCACCGCTCATTGTTCATCC